>NC_134569.1:10708630-10761130 GCF_050947875.1 Dermacentor variabilis
TAGACTTGGCTGCCCTTATTTTAAGTTTCATATCAGTTATTCCTGCGCTCAGGCTCTAACTGCTACAAGTATTCGGTTTGTTTTTTAGAGATTTCCTCAAACGCTTCACCTTTCGTTTCGCATGTATAACGTCACGTGTGATCCACGCATTCATCTTTTTGGTGTTCTTTCTTTTGAACAAAATGTGGTTTTGCAAGCAATAAATGAGAATTTCTTTAAACCTGTGCCATAACATTTCAATGGTAACAGTGGAGACGGAGGCTATTTCTTCAAATGACGGGAATTTGTAGAATAGCAAGTAAAGAATTGTGACATCATCAGCTTTGTTAAAATCTGGACATGTTTCTTTTGCGCGAGTAGGCGTTGTAGTGTCATTTATAGGTACTGTACAGTCAACTATTTTATGATCTGATATGACTTTCAGTATTTCTATCTTTGCATCATGCATCGGGAAGTTATCAGTGAAAAATATTAAATCAAGCACCCTCGAGCTATGTCCCTGTACACGTGTAGGTTGCGTCACTATTTGCGCAAAGTTAAAGTAAAGCATTAAATCGAAAACGATTTCTGAGCTGTCGCTGTGGTACTGCATCGATTCCCAGTTGAAATCAGGCAGATTAAACTTCCCCGCTGGGATAAATCTGGTGCCAGACACGTGACTCCGCATATACGCGCACAGTGCACCCACACAGTCGGGGCTTGACGAAGGACCGCGGTATCCACACCCAAGAACGATAACGTGAGTTGCGAACTGTAACTTGCAGAGAAGCGCTACTACACTGTCTATGTCAGGTAGGAATGTGAAACGGATTTTATTCTTTATAAACAGTATGATCGTATAGTTCCGGGGTGTTAGCTCAGCTTCTTCACTATCGCTTGTTAGCAAAGTTACAGCAACGGCCAAAAAATCGGGTTTAAGGCTGATAAGCAGCGATTATAAAGCGTCTAACTTGTTCATAATACTGCGCATTCACGTTTGCAAAAGTTATTTCGTACGATGGTTTAGTCGGCGAAGCTTTAACTCCCGAGGATTGGATTGAGCGTTTTTTGTAGCGTTTTCTGGAGTTGCTTCCTGAGTCAGAGTAAAGAAAAAAAAATCCACGTGCGTGGTTATGTACATCAGACGATAATGCGCCATATTCAGATGGCTGATGTGAAAATACAGGAGGGTGAACGTTCGAGTTGTGTCAAGTATTGCGCCGTGACAGTTGTGCAGCGCTGTTAGATTCCGTGTCCCCCACGTAAACATCACTGTTCACATACAACTTATTGAAAATGAGATGAACATGCCTCAGAATATTGAAGCAATTTACGCCTTTTCCTTCATACGGCCTTAGAGCAGTCCCGTGCGATGCTTAATCTTGTGTTCTTCAATTTGTACCCCTTGCTCCTTATGGATTCGAACGCAGGAAACAGTCATGCCACGATGGTTCATACACAGTTCTTTAACAATTAGCGCAGCAGCTTACCACGACTTGGAACTGTCAGTATAGGTTACAATGTAAAGCAGTAAGTTGGACCGGCGCGAGCAGTTTTCCAAGTCATCTAATTTGTGTTGAATTTTGGCAAGATCCTTCTTATGCGTGAGGGTGACCTCGTAATTGCTATTTGACACGTTAGACTGTAAGCCATCAATTATCGTTTGCATCCCATAAATATTCCCCGGATGCGCAGACCAATGCTGTGTCGAAAATTATTCGACTTGTATGTTCAAGCTCGTCCGTTATTTTCGTCATAGATCAAAAAATCTTTCTTCAATGTGCCATGATTGAGCAAAACCCGGTTGATAGATTCCAGAAGACTCATATTATTAGTTTCAATGCGTTGCACACTGTCAAAAACTGAATTAAGCTTCTCCTCCTGAGGTTTAGCATGGGACCAGGATTAGATTCAATGTCACCTCCAAGAAGCAGAAGGCGCCGAAGGTGTAATGCACGTTCGCTAACTGCTTCAGCGTACGCAAGCACACCAAAGAAAGGATCATCTGATCGGAAGCTGTGACAAGGTAATTTGGAAAGGTGACTAACCTGCAGAACAGAAAAACAGGTGCGTAAGCCTTTGGTTGTTGCATTCATAGTTCCTCCGTGCCCACTGAAGAGATACTGCTGGATGCTTGATCTTATCCTTTCCAGGGTAGATGACGTTGACTTCGCAGCTGCGCACTGGTGGTATTGCAGGGGGCGTTCGATGTACTCGGTCAAGTCCACGGAAGCTGTTGCCAGCAGGCGCGAATCCAAGGCAGGGGCGGCAGCGCAAATTCTGTCCAAGGGCGGAAGGTCGTCCCTAAAGCCAACCACCGACGCACCGGCCACGACGACGACCAATTGCAGGACGAAAAACAGGTGCGTAAGCCTTTGGTTGTTTTTCATTCATCGTTGCTTTATTGAAGTGCGCTGCATCAATATTTATTTTGCTGTGTCAGGCTAAGTGATCGAGTGGAGCAGTAGGAAAGGTATGTTTGCTGATACTTCATTTCACTTTTGTATGGAACTAGGAGCCATGAGGTGAAATATTAAAAAAGTGTGGCTTCTCTGCTGTGTCTTCAATAAATTGATCGTACATATTTTCAAACAAAGCGAGACAGTGTCCCAAGAGGAGGTCGGGGAAGTTACCTCGAGAGCGTCCAGTTGTATGTACCCTTTGTATGCCGTTGTATGCCGTTGCCGTTGCAGTTGTATGCCGGAGGATGATGGAATGGAAAGGTGAGAGAGACAGAGGGGGGAGAAGGCTTCCTATACAAGTGCACACAAGAAATTTATCGCGGGGTGAAAGGCCATTACACAGTCCTGTCGATCACCAAAGTTCAAACCCCACTAAAGCGGTGACAGGTTTATGAAGAATATCGGTCTTAGGAAACTACAAACGAATCACTGAAGAAAAAGGTCCAGGCGCGATTGGAAATACACTGCTAATAACCATATACAACGACAAGCATGGTTCGACTGCGCTGCCCTCAAGACCCGACCCGTGATTAATCGGCAAAAGGTGTTAATTAATTTTGAAGACGCTCATTTATTGAAAGCCTCTCAGCGCCTTCCTGGTTATGAAATCAATGGCAAAAGAAAGCGCGGGAGGTTTCTTGGCGTACATCAACGTACCAAAGCGCAGGTACGCCAGTCGTCAGTCGGGCGAGGCACTTGGTGTGACGCCTCAGTGCAGCCACATGCTTCAGCACATGCACAGGATTTTATTGACATTAACAGTACTAAACTGCGGTTTCGAGTATGTGCATTCTCTCTCAGCATCATATCCGGAGTTACCGAGGTGCAAGACAACGTACTAATACATCCGTTGGTATAAGCTTGTGATACTCATAACTATTACAGTCCCCTTACAGTATACGATGGATCCCAAAAGGAATTCGCATTGGTGAACATTCGGTGCACAGAACATCTGATGATGTGCCCACCGTGGTTGCTCAGTGGCTATAATGTTGGGCTGCTAAGCACGAGACACAGGATGGAATCCCGCCCATGGTTCCCGCATTTCGATGTGGGCGAAATGCAAAAACACCCGTGCGTTTAGATTTAGGTACACGTTATAGAACCCCAAGCGCTCCAAATTTCCGGAGTCCCCCACTACGGCGGGCCTCATAATCAAATCGTAGTTTTGGCACGAGCACACCAGAATTTTATCTTTTTCACATCTTCTGTTGTCTTTCTTTCAGCGGCGACTTAAATGCGACAAACACAAGACTTGCAAAATGGAAAAAAAGGACGCGCGATGCAAACAAAAATGCGTAAGATTCGGTGGAGCCTGTGAGCAGTGTCCTTAAGGCTTTGTCTTTTTGTTGTCTCTTAGGGACATTCCTATCGCACATTCCGAAATGCATTTTTCTTGTCCAGACACTGATACAGACTTGGAGCATCAAATGCACAACCAAATTTGTTTGTTTCTCCTTGTCCTTTCTGCTTTCAATATTTACTGTGGGTCGATTGTGGTACGACGTTGGAAAAAATCATAGAGCAAGGGAGAAAGACAGACACAGGAGGAAGAAAAGAATGGGGGGGGGGGGGGAGTCAGTCGGATGCACGTCCAGTTTGCTACATCATACGGTAGAAGAATAGGGCGAGGGTATGAACAGAGAGAAAATCAGGAAAACAATGAGCATGTTGGTTCTTCCAGAGGCCTACATAAAAACTAGTTGCTCATTGAGTTCTGTCCACTTCAGGAACTGCTGTGACGTACGCACCGGTTTCTTAGCTTTCAATGGAAGTGTCCATAGTTCAAATGTCTTTGTCCCCGAAAATGGACATAAGTCCAGGTGGTTTAACGTTGTTCGGAGTATGGAGGCGTCGGACGGTCAATGCGGCGACAGATCTATGCAGGGATGTTAATTATGCACTCCTTACATGCACATCAGTCGTGTGCCACCTAATCACTGAGGAACAAAAAAGCCTTTATACACCCCACACCTAGCCACAAACAGCATAACAATGTTGCATCGCAGAGGGTGAGGCCTTGTGGCAGCGGCAGCTTCAGGGCAGAATCTAGAGTGCGCAGGCGACAGTTGTAGAGGCCACAGAACAACGTTACCCATGTGAGAGGAGGTTGTACAGTGCTTGCCGTGAAGTTCGAATGCACGGAAATCGCAAATGCGAAAAACGCAGTGTAAAATTGCTACATGTGAAACTGATTCAGCGCGGCATGATGGCTATTTCATTACTGCTCCTCCGCTTGTTCTTGCGTACTTGAATAATGTAATCTGAGCAGCACGCCCTGACCACTGTCACGGCTGGCGCTATGAGTGTAAGGATGTGATGGTGTCTATGTCTTGTTTATTTCGCTTCAATTGCATGACAAGCAAAATTGCACATAGCAGGCTGTCTAAACCGAACGCATAAACAACAGAACAGAGAAAGTTGCGCAAACAGAGCGAGAAGATAACAAAGGGGCAGTGAAACTGTATCTGTTCTCTCACGATTCATATATAGAAACCGCAGGGCTCTATTCCTTGCACGGAGACCATTCGTATTGCGAACTTTCACAGAGTGAGGAAAATGGAACGCAGTTCACCTGCGGGTCTCCACCTTGCGTTCCTCTCACTTCTCGCTTTCCTGCAGTGCCGCCTGCACCGTTTGCTCCCTGAGGTCCTTTGGTTATTTTATTTCTTTCCTTGTTATTTTTCTTTGTCCGTGCAACTCTCGGCAGGTCCACGTACTCGCACGCGCTCACACAGGCTACATTTCGTCAACTTGGCTCGTGTATGAATGAGCACGTCCCATGCCTGCTGGCCTTTGGTGGAGTTTCTCGAACGCGCCGACTTGAATTCCCAAATCAGTCATATGCACTGCCCGTGCTTGCCTGCCCGTTTTACTATTGGGTACCGGCGGTCACTGTACGCTGTTTCTGCGGGACTGCGCTTTTTTTCTTTGACCGCCATCGTAAACACCTTTCTTGCCGCGTTCACCGGACATTGAATGGCGGCGCATCAGTTATATCTGACTTAGAGTTCCATTCGTCAATGCTTCTTTTGATGAAGACGGGGCAAATTCCCCCGGAATTGTTTCGCGTCCATTATGAGCGTCGCATTAGAGTGTGGCGCAAGCTTTATGCTATTCCTCGGTAATAGGCGCTCTCCGCTCCGCGCCGCTCCGGATGAATTGGAACCGCGAACAAAATCGAGCAATGCTAGGTGATTCTTACAAAAGTTTCGCAATTGTTTAGCCACTTTCCATGGAAAAACGAACTACTTATTTTGCCTTTACCAACCACTCCTATTTTAGAAGCAACAAATGATCTTCAAGGTTTCGTCTTTGGTTTTGTTATTGTCTGTGCGTGCGGTATGTTTAATTTTCGTGCGGCTTTAGTTCTCACAACTTCTTAAGCCTTTTTTGCTATCATGTTCTGCTTTTTTTTGTGAACCTTTGAAATATTTTGTCCAATTAACCGTAAAATGAAGCCATTTAGGGATACCGATTATGACGTTTGCAATTGTTCGCTATATGAGACAAAGACTGCTTCCATGCTGCGTTGAGAGAGAAAAGAAAACAATAGCGTGCAGGAGCGTTTCTTCAGCTGCTACGCTCACTGCTCTAAATTGCAACGTGTTGCAGTTAACTTTGACGCTTCTGAAGTTTGCTTCCATTATCATTCCTGTCTAGCCTCTAAATGCTTTACCAGCGGCTAAATTAGCAAGGTATTTCGATTACCGGTGCTGGTAGAGCGAAGTAAAGGGGTAAGGACGCGGGTTTGCGGTGGCCTCGCGGATAAACTTCGCACTTCGTAACAATTGGTGGCGGAGCAACGCAGAGAAACTCGTCGCCCTGAGACGTCCGAGGTGACAGGCATCATGACACTCGATATTACACTGCTAAAACAAACTCAGTTAGTATAGACAAGGACAAATATTGAGGCAGATGATGTTGTGGCACGACGAGCCAGTCCTGCTGCACACGGTAGTAAAAAAACTTGAAGCACTACTGAGCAGCCTATGTTCGCTTCGATTGTTGATGGTGAGTCCTTTTCAGCATTAATGGCGACATGAAAAGGACTAGAAGAAGAGGAGGAACAGCTTTCCGTTAGCTCGACTGATCCACGTGACGCTGTTTTCTCGGCGTCTTCTTTCTCCACCTTTTTCCATAGCCACCACGCATGAGATCATTTCAGCCTCTCTTACTTTCCGCTTGACGTTCTTTGTTGCTGTGTTGCTCACCCTACAGGCCGCATACTTGCTGATAAGCTTTCTAGTTCTTTTCCTCCAGTGTGAATCAATATTGTTCCTGTACAAATACCTGAACAGTCCCCAAGCCCGTTTAATTTCTTGCATATTCCTCAGTCGTTCTTCGCAATCAATTTTACTCTGAGCTTCCCTCACTTCAAAACATGTCCAGCCCATATCACCCTGCACAGCTTCCTTTGTAGACTTCCCGTGAGCACCCAATGCGAGGCATCCCACTGACCTTTGGCTGCCGTCGAGTCCTCATCGTACCCCTGATTTCAAGCAAACGACCGCATTTCCAAAAGTAAGTCGTGGAGCCATTACACCTTTCCACATACCCCGGAGCCCCTCATACCTACTGTATCCCCATAGCGCTCAGTGTTTCATTATGGCTGCATTTCTCTGCCCCTCTCCTGTAACTGTTTTATTACATTCTTGGAAGAGAGTGCCTCCAACCGTCCATCATAATGTTAGAAGTATATCCACAAGCGGTCTAATAAACGTGGAGAGTGATTTCGCCTGCTCGACTATAGCATAGTAGAAGTCCAAGTTGTCGCGGAATGTTTTGCTTCCAATTTCTCACCCTTGTATAAAGCTTCAGGTTTCAACGCTGGTGTCAGCAGCACATGACGGTTTACTACATCTAATACTTTGTTGTTTGATCGAAAGCTTATAGGCAAATGTCTTAAGCGCCTGAAGAATTCCCTATCCTGTGGCCCTGACAGCATCCCCTGCGCTATTCGGAATGCTTGCGGCAAGATATTTGCCACATTATAGACATCTCTATTTAATAACTCTTTCAATATTTAAACTTTCTGTTACATGCTGAAAACAGCTCGTTGTTTAATGCGTAAGCATTCTTTCGCGAGTAGCCCAGCTCCGTCGCGCGAGAAGCGTAAGGCCTTGTACCTGCACAAAAATAAGTAATTTGGCAAGATATTTAATCGTTACAGTAACGTAAATGTAGGTCTTTAGTAGCTTTATAAATAATAGGTAACAATTGAAATGAATAAAATAATATAAAACGAGAAATCCCATTGCGATACATAAGGCTTCATAGAAAATGCGTGGGGAAGCTTATAATAGGGGTCGGCCAATTGAAGTTTCGGGGTGGACTAATTGGAAATGTGGGAAGGGGACAATCTGAAATTTGGAGGTCGGCCTACTGAATTTTGGGGGTGGGCCACGTAAAATTTGGGATGGGGAAATATAAGTTAGGGGTGCGTCAACTTGAAATGTGGACGTGTGTCAACTCGAAACTTGAGGTTGCGAGAACTGAAATTTGGGGGTCGGCAAACTGAAACTTCGAAGTTGGCGAACCTAAATTGGGGGTGGGCCAAATGAAATTTTGGAGTGCGCCAACAGAAATTTGGGGATGGGCCAAATTCCATTTATGAGTGGGCCAACCTAAATTTGGGAGCGGGCCAACTGGAAATTTGGGGTGGGTCAACTGAAATTTGGGAGTATGCTTGTGCATACGCAGACAACTCCAGTGGAGTTTCTGCATTTCTTCTTTTCCTGTAGTTTCGTCTGGCTGTAAAACCGATGTCTAGAAGTATCGCCCGACTTCTCTTCTTTGTACGACGTCTAAGGCTTCTGAGCTTCACAACAACACAACATATGAAGAACTCATTGATTCCGAATGAGCATACATTCTTCACTAGCCGTTCCACTATCACACAGCTTGCAAATTTCATCACACAGATATCCGCGCCGGTACTTCAACGAGGGAAAGTTGACGCCGTTCACTGTGGCCTCAGCAAATATTTTGATGTAGTCAGCCGCTAGCTGCTTCTAATCAGGCTTCCGCACTTTGGTGTTGACTCGTCAAATGTCAATCAATTGGGCAATAAAATTCTTCATAGATCATGTTATGTTATCAATTTCCAAAGGTTTTCGTCTTAGATGGCAAGTAGTGATTATTGTGATTGCCGTTACTTCGCTACCGAAATAATCGCGCTGACCTTATGTTTGTTTTCAAACTCCTTCCCAGTATCGTTACCTGCCACAAACTTCCGACTTGTATCACTTTTCGTATTCCGCTCAACATAATTAGGGAACATAGACCTTTCCATGTTCCAACCTGCCCTCACCAACACTCAACCATTCACAGAATACAGAGTCTCATATCATCATCAGCAGCAGCAGCCTGGTTATGCCCATTGCTGGGCCAAGGCCTCTCCCATACTTCTCCAACTACCCCGGTCATGTACTAATTGTGGCCATGTCGTCCCTGCAAACTTCTTAATCTCATCCGCCCACCCAACTTTCTGCCGCCCCTTGCTACGTTTCCTTTCCCTTGCAATCCAGTCCGTTACCTTTAATGACCATCGGTTATCTTCCTTCCTCATTACATGTCCAGCCCATGCCCATTTCTTTTTCATGATTTCAACTAAGATGTCATTAACTTACGTTTGTTCCCTCACCCAATCTGCTCTTTTCTTATCCCTTAACGTTACACCCATCATCCTTCTTTCCATAGCTCGTTGCGTCGTCCTTAATTTAAGCAGAACCCTTTTCGTAAGCCTCCAGGTTTCTGCCCCGTAGGTGAGTACAGGTAAGACAGAGCTATTATACATTTTTCTCTTAAGGGATAATGGCAAACTGCTGATCATGATCTGAGAATGCCTGCCAAATGCGCCCCAGCCCATTCTTATTCTTCAGTTTATTTCCGTCTCATGATCCGGATCCGCGGTCACTACCTGCTCTAAGTAGATGTATACCCTTACCACTTCAAGTGCCTCGCTACCTATAGTAAACTGCTGTTCTCTTCTGAGACTGTTAAACATTACTTTAGTTTTCTGCAGATTTTTTAGACCCCCTCTTCTGCTTTGCCGCTCCAGGTCCATTATTATGCATTGCAACTCGTCCGCTGAGTTGCTTAGCAAGGCAATATCATCAGCGAATCGCAAGTTACTAACGTATTCTCCATTAACTCTTGTCCCCAATTCTTCCCAATCCAGGGCTCTGAATACCTCCTGTAAAAACGCTGTGAATTGCATTGGAGAGATCGCCTCTCCCTGCCTTACGCCCTTCTTTATTGGGATTTTGTTGCTTTCATCACAGAGGACTACGGTGGCTGTAGAGCCACTCCAGATATCTTTCAGCATTTCTACATAAGGCTCGCTTACACCCTCATTCCGTAATGCCTGCAAGACTGCTGAGGTTTCAACTGAATCAAACGCTTTTTCTCAACCATATATAAGGGTTGGTTATTCCGGACATATCTCTATCACATGATTGATAGCGTGACTATGGTCTATTGTTGAGTAGCCTTTACGGAATCCTGTCTGGCCCTTTGGTTGACAGAAGTCTAAGGTGTTGCTCATTCTATTTGCGATTACCTTAGTAAATACTTTGTAGGCAACGGACAGTAAGCTGATCGCTCTATAATTTTTCAAGTCCTTGGCGTCCCCTTTCTTATGGGTTAGGATTATGTTAGCGTTGTTCCAAGGTTCCGGTACGCTCGAAGTCATGAGGCCTTGCGTGCACAGGGTGGCCAGTTTCTCTAGAACAATCTGCCCACCATCCTTCAACAAATCTGTTGTTACCTGATCCTCCCCAGCAGCCTTCCCCCTTTGCATATCTCCCAAGGCTTTCTTTATTTCTTCCGGCTCTACTTCTGGGATGTCAGATTCCTCTAGATTATTCTCTCTTCCATTATCGTCGTGGGTGCAACTGGTACTGTACAAATTTCTATAGAACTCCTCAGCCATTTGAAATATCTCTTCCATATTAGTAATGATATTGCCGGCTTTGTCTCTTTACGCATATGTCTGATTGATGCCAATTCCTAGTTTCTTCTTCACTGTTTTTAGACTTCCTCTCTTCCTGAGAGCATGTTCAATTCTATCCATATTGTACTTCCTTATGTCAGCTGGCATACGCTTGTTGATTAACTTCGAAACTTCTGCCAGTTCTATTCTAGCTGTAGGGTTAGAGGCTTTCATACATTGGCGTTTGTTGATCAGATCTTTCGTCTCCTGCGATAGCTTACTGGTATCCTGTCTAACAGAGTTACCACCGACTTCTATTGCACACTCCTTAATGATGCCCACAAGATTGTCGTTCACTGCTTCAACACTAAGGTCCTCTTCCTGAGTTAAATTCGAATACCTGTTCTGTAGCTTGATCCGGAATTCCTCTATTTTCCTTCCTACCGCTAACTCATTGATCGGCTTCTTATATGATGATCATGACATAAGACTTCTGTTATCATGATCGGCAACCATTCACAGAATATCGAGTCTCTATAACGCTTATTTCCATGACCTGAATATTTTTCACGACTCGCTGTCATTGTTCTTTTCAGAGCTTTGCATTATTCTTTAATAGGTCCTTTGTTATTTGGAAGAGCGTACCTACTGTTTGCCTTGGTTCCTTACATTCCACTTCAATTTCTTCTTCTGAAATCAGCCTAGTTAAGGTTTCATTCATTACCTCTATGTCATCTATATCTCTTTGTTCTGAAGCTCCATATTTAGCCGCCATGGTTTCTCAGTGGCTATGGTGTTGGGCTGCTGAGCACGAGGTCGCGGGATCGAATCCCGGCCATGGCGGCCGCATTTCGATGGGGGCGAAATGCGAAAACACCCGTGTACGTGCACGTTAAAGATCCCCAGGTGGTCAAATTTCTGGAGTCCTCCACTACGGCGTGCCTCATAATCAGAAAGTGGCTTTGGCACGTAAAACCCCATAATTAAAGCTGCATATTTGGTGCCAATAAATGGACGCGCTTTAAAATTATGTGGAACAGGAATTCGTCACATACGCGTAAAACCCATAACAATAAATAGGCGCTGGGCTTTGCGATAGTACGTTGAGCTTCTCCGCCCTCTGTAAGCGCGCATCATCACGAAGCCTGCGCGCTCTCGGTTCCGCCCGCAGACGTAGTGGATTTCCGCACCCAACTTCTGCGTCACGTGGCGGCGGTGGTCGCGGCGACTGAGCGGCACCGCGGTGCGCAGGCGCCGCTTCGTTTCACATGCTGCGCTTTGGCGCGACGCGTGCCGTTGGGATGCACAATGTTGCTTCAGGAAAGCGCCCTTGAGCCGCGGCTTGCGGCGCTCTTCGATACCTGCTCCTTGCTCTACATTTCCATGATTGGGCACCCTTGAGCTGCGGATTTATTCGGTGTATTAAGTGAGTTCTGCACTTTCACCCTTGTAAACCTCGCAGAAAATAAACATGCTGTATGTCGAACTGCGAATACAAATTTTTTATTAACATTCATGTAATTTTTAGCTCTTTGTATAGGCAACCGCGTAAAAGTCTTGCTAAATACACGCACACAGTCATATGGAAACAAAGAAATGGGTTGGTTCGTATTTACGCGACTTCGACTTGGAGGACGTGCACGTCTGTCAACCGATCTTCTTTTCGAATGGCATGAAGTGTTCGGGCGCCATCTAAGCCCCCCGGACGCAAGATACCTATGGACGGCTTGCAAAGAAGCTTGCGTCCCTTTTCGCTTTTAATTATTCTAGTAGAAAAGCGACGGAACGGCCCTTGTGACCATTTAACGCGACCATTCAAATGAAGAAAGAGCCCAAAACAAAACTACGAACATGCTAGCTCGGCGTTCTAAAGAAGGAAAAAAAAAGCCTACATGCGCTGAGAACGAAAAGTATGGAGTACCGTTTCGTCCCGTCTGTTCGGAGGCATATTGAATTACCATAAAAAAAAAGAGGGAAAAAAAAACAGCATGTCCGAGCAATTTGGCTCCATAGAATGGAAATAGAAAACGACACATGGAAACAAGCGGCACTTTCGAGGCACCAACGGACATGGCCTATTCGAGAGACGCCGACTTATACATTATGGAAGTATGCATCCCTTCCTACGATGAGTACCTTCAACTTCAGTTCGTAATTTGTCCCCAAAGAGCCTTCCTCTTTGTTGCGAAAGTCCTTCATTTTAGCATCCAAACCATGTACACTCTGCACAACTGGAGTGATGAGCAGCTAGTTGAAAACAGTGCGAAATATTTCAAACTGGCAGCGGACATGGTCTGCTTGAAACGTCTGCTCGAGCGGGCGAGTTCCCCGCTCTTTGGACACTCCCCTCTGCCGTGACCTTAACGTCCCTTCGCACGGGTGTTCCGCCACTGGTTGCGCTCTCACCGCTCGTGAATTTTTCCAAATGTTTCGCTCAGAATCGCAGCTGCGCGCAGCTTGGAAAATTGGTTTGGCGAAAGGAGGCTTGCTCACGCGACTGCCACCGCGCCGTTTCCGCTCCAAAGTCAATTTTGTGGAAAACAGGCTTTAGGCGCCCGTTCCTGCAGCGAGCGTCTGAGCCGTACCTCGTAACCAAGTGAACGAGCACAGCGAAGGATGAAAGACAACTCGGAGCGCTGCGGGAGATGAAGCACAGCGATAGCGAAGAGAGCGCGAGGAGGAAAGAGGAGGAAGATGGCGCAGCGGAACCATGAGGCGGAAAGCGAAGGTGGAGGGTATGGCAAAAGCGTGAGAGGAAAAGCGTAGTTTCGGGCAAGGCGGGCTGTGCGGCGACGATGGGTGCAAGATGTTACCAGAGTAGCGCGCGTCTTTTGTATGGAAACAAGGCGCTGCACGAGTGGAGGTCTGTCTGCGGCGGCTGTTGTGAATCGAACCACGCGTCACCCACGCGCTGCCTCTCGAATTGAAGTGAATTCTGGGGTTTTGCGTACCGAAACAACGATTTGATTTCGAGGCACGCCGTATTGGGGGACTCCGGATTAATTTTGAATACCAGGGGATCTTTAACGTGCCCCCACTGCACGGGACACGGGCGGCACAAAGCTCACCTTGACTGTAAGTTTTCTCTAAGAGCCCGGACCAAACATGGCTATCGACTAAAACTTCCCCGTGCGGCAATCGACGGTCGCACCACAGTGTCACAAAACGTCAATGTCCAAAATCACGTCGTGCGTCGATCGGGAATAATTACATATTCCGTCGCGAGAACTCCACCAGCCGTGGATACTTCAGCAGTGTACACACAAATAGGACGCAACGACTCGCCGCTGACTCCTCATAACGTTGCAGCCTGGTGTCCCACCGAAATACAAATTTGCGCCCTAAGAGATCTTTAAAAGCGAGACTCATTACACATACAATTGCTCCGTTATTCGCTAAAGCCATTACAGAAACACCATCAACCAGTACATGCACGTTCTTCTCAATCATAAAAGTGCAGGGGTTGATTCTGTCAACAGCGTGTGTCGAGCAACCTCACCCCCATCGGCCGCGCTAGCTAGTTTTCCGGTCGCGAAGGCGAGGCGGAGCGGCGCAGCGGCGATGGCGATCGAGGTAAACGGGTTGCAAGAGATGATGGCGGGGTTGTCAAACTACTGTCAGATGCCGGCGAGCGACTCCGAATGCTTCTCTGCCAGTAGTGCATACCGGGAGGACCGCCACCTGACCAAGAGGTGATGTGCGGCACTTGAGCTGTCCTCATGGGAAACGTGGTCCTCGCTGAATACCTGGATCGACCATTCGATGTTGTTGGGTGGCGATTTCGAAACCTCCCTATGTGGCCCGTCACACCGTATTGGAAACACAGCGGCAGAGGCCACACAGTTCTATGTTTATCAATCAGGAACGTTTCTATCGACCGCATAGCTAGCACGTGGGTCACATAACAAGCTAGGCATCAGCTGCCGGGAGGTTGTGTGCGCCGTGAGCGCGTTGGTCGTAATCAGTATCTTGGTAGCTCCTGGTCCCTATCATCAGTGCGCAGATCTACGCTCAACAGCTGCTGTGTGAACCATCCGTTATCATGCGATCGAAACGGTCGTGTTTCTCATCTCGTATGGTGAGTACGCGCCAGTGATGCCGGGTGTGCGACAGAACATCGCTTCTCGATGGAGCAACTCCTCCGAACAATATGTCGTATTACTGATGGAAGGTTAATATTCTATCCCATATCAACACTCGCCACCTTTGTGATGTTAGCCAAGCGACCAAACTTTGATGTTATCCATAGCATCTTCAGCGTTTCAACTGTTCTGCAGTGACCAATGACGTCAGACACGGAATCCAAGCTTTCTTTGCCGATAAAAAAATTGTAGACCCATCTTCAGCTACTCCTTTAAACAAATGTCCAACTTCATCATCTTCAGACTTTCAACAGTTGACCATTTTGCACAGCTTTGGCTCTTTCATGTAAGTACGAGTAGTACCGGTTTCGCCGGGAACCTGGGACCTTTGCTGAAGCGTCTGTTCAACGCATTTCTTTTTTACAGTGCAGTTTCCGAAACACGCTTTGAGCTCCTGGACAATAAGCTCACATGAAATGAGTGTGTCTTCATGGCTCTCGTACCAGACGAGCGCTATGTCGTTAAAGGAAAACACAACATTGGACAATTGCGCGGTAGAGTTCCAACCGTTAGACCGTCTCACCCTTCGGTAGCGTGTGAGCCACTCGTCCACATCTTCTCCGGCTTTTCCTCCGAGTGGCTCCCAGTAGTACTGCCACGAAACACTAGGCGCTGACCTAGGCGTGTGGGCAGGAATCTGGCTACCTACGTTTGTGTAATCTACGTTTGCGTAATTCGCACCTCAGGCACTCGACGCCGTATCATCCACAAACCGACGGCCTCACTGAACGCACTAATTCAACGATCACCAATATGCTTTGTGTGTATGTTGCGTCCGCTTACAAGAATTGGGATGAAACTCTACCGTTTATTACTTATGCATAAAACACTGCCAAACATGACACAACCGGCTACAGCCCCTTCTTTTTATATCCTTGCCCGCGCCGGTATACGCTTGACACAGTCCTCGCTTTTTACCACCACGACAGTCCTACGGTCGCCGATAGTGTATGCCTCGCTGAAGAGCCTCGGCGACTCGCGCGTGTCGGTATTGTGGCTTGCAAGAAAGTTCCAAATCACGCTACGACGCGCGACATCGGCCTGTCACATACCGGCGTGCTAATCTCGTTTGGCTTTGGACTCCAACATGGTAGCGCAGTCTTGCCAAAAGCTGCTGACAAAGTACGATGTGCCATATGATGTCATCGACAAGATCAATGAAGTGACATACACTCTCGTACGTCTCACGAACACTGATGTACGTTCTGCTAGGATACAAGCCACACATGTCGCCAGGTTGAAATTGGACGCGCCACGACAAGCCAGTTGACTCTCTCAGTGCGCTTTGTCTGCGAGGAGAGGTATGTTGCGTCCAAGCGCTTAAAAGGGATGCGGAGATAGGAAGGAAAAGAAGAGGAGAACGACGACTGTGCAGCGGCCATTCCTGTTGTTCGTAGCCTGCTGTTGCTGCTGTTCAAGGCCTAAATATATCTTTTTCCTTGCTAATAACAATATCTCTATTTTGTTTGCTTACAATCTATGTTTTCTTTTCTGTGCGCGTGTCTGAGTGTTTTTTATGGGTACGGTAAATAAGTGATTGATAAAGAACGCAATTCTAGCATTCGGCATCATCGCATGAACCTTTGCCGATGGTGACAGTATTACGACAGATTATTTAAGCACATTATATAAATTTGAGACTCAGGAGTACAAAACACACATACATGGGGAGAAAAGGCGCGTTATAATTCATCGGTAAGTCTTCTTCTACACTAGGGAATCCAAAACCTCGGCATTCAGAGCACCGCTTTCTCCCTGCGAGACGAAGTTGACGCAGAGAATGGCGAGGTCGCCAGCAATTTTCTAGCATTCAGGCGGTGACCTTCCCGGTGGGCAGGCAAGGAGGCCATCGTTTTCGATAATTCCTTTTAGCTGATGTCGTCTGGGAAGTTCAGCAGAAAATTGAGGAGGAAAAGAGTATCCGGGAAATCGACACACACTGTCGGTGGACAGCGTTGCACGGTAAGAATAGCATTTCTCGTAAAGTGATTTCGCAATCGGAGAGCGTCTCCTAATGGACCGCTCGCGAGTGCTTCCAGAGAAGTGCGTACGTGCGTGCGCCTGGGTTAACGGCAACGCAAAAACAGGTCTTCCGAAACGAGATCAACTTATCTACTCAGCAGAGACAGTCCTTTCAGATCGATTACAACGAAAGCTTAGCGAGAGAATTTCCTTTCAGGCGAGACAAGCCATACGGAAACGGACTGCCCAAAGAGAGTTAGAGCTCTTCGCTTCCGAGACTTAATCCAGATGGCACAAATTGGCTCATCATATAGATTTAAAAAGCGAACAAGGAAACCGTGGCAGATGGTACCCTTTAATAACAAAGTCGTGTTTTTTTTAAAGCAAATTTATGATACTCTCAGACTTGCGCACGGGAAGGCAGTGCTTAAAATGTTAATTTTGGCTATTCTTCTTTTCCATTTAACTTAGTTGGGAGCTCACTAGAGCCGGTTCTGTAGTTCGTATCTCAGAAAAATTCAAAACTCTATCGCGAGCTGTCCATGGCTGGCTTTTTTTTTACATTTTGGTTTGTTGGAGTCTCCGTAAAGAGAACGAGTCGTACGTTCCGCGTGACTCACTTATGGCAAGTCCTAAATTTGGTCTCAACCATGCGAACGCTTGCCGGCGCAGTGGCTTTAATCACAGAGGAAAACAAGGAGCCCAAACGCGGGCACTTTTATGATTGAAGCAACGAAAGCGTGCTCTATAAGAGCATGGCGCAACCGTGGGCAAATGCTGTTGACTGTCCGAGTGCCAAACCAACGAGTTACGCATATTCTGTCCATTGTGATATTTAGGTTCACTTAACAGTTTTCCTTGTCATTCTCGTGTTTGGTCTTATGCCAGCCAGGCGGTTGCGCAGAGGCCGGCGGGCGTCTTGACAGTGACGCATGCGCGCTAATTACCAGCCTTGTCTGGTGCCGTAGTTGGCCAAAAAATTGGACAGAATCAGGTTATAAATGCGAGTAAGACCAGTACAAATTATGTGAAGGACATGCTTTACAGGCCTAATTTGAATGCCATCTGTGCCCTGAGACTTACTATTCCTGACTGAGCGTATAGAATTCAATACAATTAGTGGGAGTGAGTAAGAATAATTTCACACTAATGTTTTGAGTAAACGTAGCATCATACCTACTATTGAATGAATCCCTACAGGGATTTACTTGTTGAACAAAGAAACCATTACATGCGTCAGCTAGTCTTGCGCAGGATAGCTGTTTACCTTGACGTTCAAGGTTATCAGGAAGACTGTGGGATTTAACAGGACGTAGCAGGGAGCTTAAATTTCTCCATGTCATATCTTATAGCGTAGTCGCAGGTTCTGAAAACAAGTCTTGAAGATATAAGTCCTTAGCTGTTCTCAGTTTGCTTGTAAGTTGACTTCGTCGGTATGACCTACATTATGCGAAAATAGCTGGATTTTTATGATTAACAAAACGGGCTCACAGGGCACTTTTATGCTTACACATATTTCATAAACAACACAAGATTTGTGAGTTTTGAAAGCTTTTAGACTTTTTCAATCAAAGATACTCGCGGTACATATCTTTTTAGAAGTAGTGATCAAAGCGGAGTATGCAATTTCACTGTTGTTTGAATTTAGAACGTTGTTCCACTGCTGGAGACTAACGGGGCTGCGAAAATCTACTAGAGAACGTGGTATTATATCTTGAATACAGTGAACTGGTGCGCTCTTCTTTATGAAACGGCAGGTACTGCCGATTAACATAAATATGCCTAAATTGTCGCTAATATCTGCAATAATAACATCTGCTGTAACGTCATCAAAATAAACCTTTGTAATAAAGACGTCTCATACCGTGGCAGCTTCGTAAGTAACACGGGTTCGCGCTATAATTACATTGCTAAGATTGTTTGCAGTCACCAGATCCTGAAATGCTTGCCTATAGTGCGTGTGCGTAAGCATGTCCACGTTACAGTCACCTCCAAGAAAACATGATTGAAAAGTTTGCCAGCGAAACTCAAAAAGTCATTAAAATCACCGAAGGGTAGGGGGTAGGTCACACGTAAAAAAAAAAAATTGTCGTTGTGGCGCAGTGTAAGTGCTTCAATATGTGCTGGTAATGCATAACTTGTCCACGGTTTCACGTATGATGCCTTCCTTTACAAGAATAGCCCCACCGCCTCCGGGTTTATCTTCACGATTTCTATAAGAACACTGATTTACGGGAGGGCAAAACACCTGTGTCATTTCATTGTATCATGCTTCTGTTAGCATTATTGCCGTAAAAGGCACATTTATGGTTTCCAGGAGCATTCCCATTTCATTTTTTTTTAACCAAGGAAACGGTTTCGTGAAAAAATTGGTGATGGTCTTTTTGTTTTCACCATGACGTTAACATCGTTTAATAAAAAAAACCCATACCTGTAACATAACACACAAGTAAAAGGACTTACTTAACAAAACGCCGTTTTATGGACGGAAGCACAAAAGTACTTAGAACGCCAATGCATTTCCCGCCAAAGTTCGGGAATTAATATCTGGAAACAGGTGCCATCCTGAGGATTCGTTCCAAGTGTATCTGCCTTGCGAACTCCCACGCTCACCCGCCGTGGTTGCTCAGTGGCTATGGTGCTTGGCTGCTGAGCACGGGGTCGAGGAGTCGAATACCGGCCACGGCGGCCGCATTTCGATGGGAGTGAAATGCGAAAACACCCATGTACTTAGATTTATGTGCACGTTGAAGAACCCCAGGTGGTCCAAATTTCCGCAGTCCTCCACTACGGCGTGTCTCATAATCAGAAAGTGGTTTTGGCACGTTAAACCCCATAATTTAACTCCCACGCTATAATTGATAAATATAGATATGTGCCGTAATGTTAAAAAAAATTATTTAAATTATGGGGTTTTACGTGCCAAAACCACTTTCTGATTATGAGACACGCCGTAGTGGAGGACTCCGGAAATTTCGACCACCTGGGGTTCTTTAACGTGCACCTAAATTTAAGTAAGCGGGTGTTTTCGCATTTCGCCCCCATCCAAATGCGACCGCCGTCGCCGGGATTCGATCCTGCGACCTCGTGCACAGCAGCCTAGCCGTAAAGTAAATAATTAAAACGTTACTTAGTGAATTCTTTTAATTAATCGATTATGCATTTCACTTTTTCTGTAGGTTATCTCGACCTCTTCAATTAGACCAGCGCATGTATTAGAATTCTGCTATCTGCCACAGGCAATTTAAAGAAATATGAGTGTTCGCTGAAACACCCGGCATATATAGAGAGAGTGATTGCCGACATGTTTGGTGCACCAGTGAATATTTTTCGTGTTTTGCATTTGCTAACGGTTATATATGGTACATAATATATAGCTTGTTTATGAAGCTATGTATACATTTCCGCAGCATTTATTAAAGACTTTTCTCGTCTTTCTATTATGTTGATCTGAATTAGGGCCAGACTGCCGTGGAATTAGGGACACACTTTCGGCTCTAGCACTCGAGGCAGCAGCAGAGCTACTTACGAACAAACTTGTACTTGCCAGGCCAGTGGTACCGGATAAGCAACGACGTATTCCTCAAGACCGCGTCGGCGTTGGGCGAGAACCACCTCAAGGCTGACTCCACTAGTATCTGTATGAACGTCAGTTGAGGCAGCGGGATCAAAATGTCGCAGAATAGGAGCGGTGAGCAGACGGCGTAGGGTCCTGAACGCGTCAGTGCATGCTTTTGAACAGGCAGATAGGGTGTTGTCTCCAGCCAGCAGTTGAGTCAAAGAAGCGATGACCATAGCGGAGGTTTGAATGCGTATGCATTTCTATGGTTACCCAATGAGGAAACTGTCCATGCGTCCGTCCGTGCGCCCCTCCTACACGTAAGACGATCGCTTTCAACACAGAGCAAGCCAGCTGTGGATGAAGACGAAGAACGAACGGGCACTGGCACAATAATTTGGGGATTGGCCAACTTGAAATTTGGGGGCGGGCCAACATTAGTTTGGGGCTGGGCCAACTTGAAATTTGGGGATAGGTCAAGTTTAGATCTGGGGATGGGCCAAGTTGAACTCTGGCGCTTTGGCGAGATAAATTTGACGATGGGCCAACTTGAAATTTGGCCATGGGCCTACTTGAGATTTTGGGGTAGCCCAATGTCAAATGGAACGCTGCTGATCGTCCTTCGAGTTATGAACACCTCGCGGGCAAGCGAGTTCATTGAAACGCTTGGCACGTTTTCATTGGGCCTTACCGAGGCGTAGTCAGTAGGCAGACCAGAGCTTGTGCGGACAAAGAACGCGCGCATAACGCTGGCTTACGAGAGCGACAGCGAGGATGACATGCATCGCAGCGATGCACTTTCCCTCAAGCCACGCCTCACGCGCTACCTTTGGTGTTCGACTTCGACCGCTTTGCTCCATCGAGGCGCGCATGTGCCTGAAGCTGGCCTTCACTTACGATGCCGTGTGGCCTACCTTTTGCCTGGTGTCATGCATCTGTTAGCGATTGATCGTCCATTTGCTCTTTCGCAAAATTGATTTCGGTAGACAGCCTAAGCAGCCCTTTATCGGCTATCCGATCCATCTACAACGTATATCCGACGGTGCCCATGTTAGCAACGCTGACCTGCTCTCCTAGGTCCTCTGGAGCCGGTTCCACCTCATCTTGTTCGCTGATCTTACTGCTTCCATCGTGCACTCTTTCTTCTCCCAGCCCTACGCTCGCCCCGCAGCACCCGTCATCCTCAACGCCTATGTTCAACTCCTGACCGACAGCATGCTGCGCTGTGTTATCGTAGCTGGTATCCATCACGCAGTCTACATCATTTCCAGTTGCAAAAGTACACTCTTGCTCCGGCGATCTTTCCACTAAGCCACACTCGCCGCTTTCGAGGTCACGCCTCTACTCATCCACGGCGAGAAAAATACTTTCATAGTCATCTGGAGTCAGTAGCAAGTGAGTGACAATTCTGGAGTCCCCGCACAGAGCAACGATGCGCGCTCAGTAGCCCTGCCTAAAGGACTCGGTGGGCCGAAGCGAACGTACTTAACGTGTTCCGTAACAGCTTGACCAAAGGCACCCGTGAGTTTCATGTGACCACTACTCTGCTCTAGAATCTTACTTGGTGCCTTACTTACCCTTATTAAGGTGATGTTCGCACCAGAGCCAACGCGAGCTGTGCAGACACTTTTCCTAACGTAAATCCGTACTCACGCGATTGCCAGCTGCATGCTATTGCCTGTGAGCCTATCCGAGTGCCCCACAGGGGACGCTCTCTAACGTGCGCCTTCATTTTTCGTGGCTATGCGAGAAACCTTGCTGTTTCTTGGGTTGATGTAAGGCAGCGAAACTTCGCATGCAGTAAGCTTACCAGTTGCTCGTATAATGTTGCCTGCCCTGTTCAATAAGCGGCAGCTTTTTTGCCAGCATAGTTTCGGGATCGCTTGTTCTCACTTTATGCGACATGCTTTCCTCAAAGCTTGTAGCCAGCTCGGCCAAATATTTCGCCTACAGGCAGTCTTTCATCTCGCCTTGAGTACCAAACGGCCTAATGTCAGGCAGCATAAGTTACTTCAGTATATCCGCGATAAGCAGGGCCTGCGACTGCCCAAATCACTCTATTTCTCTGCTGCGTAAATAGTAGCAGACCACAGTCTCTAAACCCACCGCTAGCTTGCTCCATGACTTGCCCGTTTTGCTCTTTTATGTCCAGGAATCGCCTGCGGTATTCGGTAGAAGTCATTTTGAGCTCCTTAAGTACCTTCTCTTTGAGCCCTACATAAGAAAGGGTACCACTCAATAAATGACTATAACGGACGCCCTCACGTTATCGCTGAGGAAAGGCAATATCAGAGTGCCCTGCATTTCCTCGGGAATTTCGAGGACCCTCAACAAGAAGTCGGCGTTCTTAAACCATGCCAGGATCGTTCGCGACGATGGGGGCGAGGACGGCTCTTAACTCTTTAGCGTATCTGCCTTAATTCCCACTCGTCTCACTATGTGCTTGCGCTGCATCTTGTAATACCCGGGGCCTCTATCTCAATCTGACCCCTAAGGGCTTCAATGTCGAGTTTCAGCTCGTGGGTGCGACCTGATTCACTGGAGTTGCCACTAAAGCATCCGAGCTCTTATCTGTATTGTGCATGTTGCCAAGGCCTCAGTGAGTGCCGGAACAGAAATGCATTCACGCGAGAACCACAAGACGGTAGGAAACGGATCTCACGATGGGAAGTGATGCTCGCCGCTCGCTGCTCGTATTCTTTGGTGGCTTCGGAAGTCTCTCGGTTTCGCAAGTATCCATGCTCGCGATATCGCCAAATCTGAATGTGGCCATGAAATGCAGGAAGGCCAGCCCACACAGAACACTGTTGCCCAGCCACAGCTACGCTCCTCCTACCCTCGGTGCTCCAACGCGGTCGGCCTACTCACTGCGCCATGCCTTTCATGTGCTGCCTCTGTCACCTTGAAGAAGCTTTCCTCACCGAAACGCCGATCACTTGAAGGCACACTTACCGCTTGCAGGCGGTCCTTTCTTATCCGCTCTCGTTCCGCTGTATGACAGCCACTATTGCTGTAGGTTTCTCCAGGCTGCCGGTCATTTTCGTGCTTCAAAAGGTGTTCCAACACTTTCCCAAAGTTCTCGGACGCTGGGCCTTTTTCGCGCCTCTCTTGCGATGGCAGACCACCGCCTTAAATCATGGCCTGGTGGTGACGATGACGAACCAGCTCCCCTCCACCACGGGTCCAGTGTCTGCTTCGCTGTGGGCTTCGCCGACGCGGAATTCGATTGCGCCAGTCCGAGGTGGATATCCATGTTTTGTGGTGGCCCGAGTGCGCGCTGGCAACGCGAACGAACGCTTCCGGTGGACGGATGGATGGATGGATGTTATGAGCGTCCCCATTGGAACGGGGCAGTGGGTTGCGCCACCAAGCTCTTGCTATTATACCGCCTAATGTCCTACCTAGGTCAAACAATAAAAAAAGGGAAAAAAACACTATGAACTCCTACAACCAAATTTTCTGATCCCCTATTGCGAATTGGGCTTTTGTGCGTCTCCGTTTTTTTGTTTCCCTACTTTTATTACACGAATCATCCACTCGCCTGTCTTCCACTCGTCCACTATCTTCGAGAATGAGCCCCGAAAACGATTGCATAGGTTGTGTTATGGCGAGAAAGAAAACTGGTCTAACAGTGCCAAGAACGCTATTGGCATTAAAAACTCATCGTGACTCACGACATATATCGCTAACAAAAGCAAACTGGACGTTTACCCCAAAATATGATCTACTTATTGCGCAGATGGCAGAATCACCTGACAGTTAAAGTGAAAATGAAAGTGGAAAGTTTAAGTGAAATTTCTCGGCGAATATTCTTATTGAACTACGGGCTAGGTGCAAATTGGCAGCGCCCTATTGAACATTTAGTACCGCGATATTTAAATTGTGATTACTTTCCTTATTAAACCGTCGTGTGAGCCTCTCCACATTACGAAACCAGCGGTGGCATGACGGCCACTTTCATTTCTGCTGTTCTTGCTACATGCGCGCATACCTGACTTTTCTCAAATGTGCACGCTCGCACACGTGTAATGTTATGTGTTCAGAAAGACTTAGGGAAATTCAGTGCTTGCTGCCCCAACTCGGCCATCTCCTGTCGTGGCCATGGAGAATCAATGACCGTCAGAGAGATGTCAAGTCTTGTAATCAAGTGCTCTTGCTAGATAAATACGTATTTCGATGGGGGTGAAATTCGAAAACACCCGAATACTTAGATTTATGAGCACGTTGAAGAACCCCAGGTGGTCCAACATTCCGGAGTCCCCCACTACGGCGTGCCTCATAATCAGATAATGGTTTCGGCACGTAAAACCCCATAATTAAATTTTTATATAGACACGTACGCACACTGTTTCATTCGTTCGTGTCTATGAGACACGAACGATAAATAGACAGGGTCGTACAGTCACCAAAGGCGCTGTCCTACCACAAAAATATGGAATTACTGTAGATCGCTTTATTTATTTATTTGCTTATTTATTTATTTATTTATTTATTTATTTATTTATTTATTTATTTATTTATTTATTTATTTACATACTATTTCTTTTCTTATTTCCTTATCTATCACCAGTCGGTCAGCTTGGTGACATCATTGAAGCCTTGTAATTCGAGCAGGTTCCGTACTCCCTTACTCATTTTCCTAAATGTATCTGCTTTTCATTGAAATCGATCAAAAATAAATGCTCAAAGCACGAAGAACGTAAACCACGCTTATAATCTAGTACAGCCCGCGGCGTTCACAAAGTCTATCACGTAGGGGCCCATGGATGAACTGTGCTGATTGTAGAGGCTTGATAGTGCTCACATAGGTTCGTTGACGATCAGTCAGCTTGTGCTTGTGCGAAGTTCGCTTGAGCGAACGGCCTAAAGCGTGCGATTGGTTTCTCGTGATATATCGAGGCTGTATGTTCCAGACGGACCACGCACAGAATCTTCAGATCGGCAGTGGTTCTTTGTAAGATGGCAGATTGGTTATCCATTATTGTTGCAAAGGTACGTAGGCTTCTCCAATGTTCAAGCTACGTGCATACTTTGGGAACAGGAATGCAATAGTCTCACGCGTAGTGGCCAGCCGTTCGAAGAAACGCTGAATTCGTGCCGGGTTCTCAAATCAGGCGCACGACAGTGTCGTTTATTTATTTATTTATTTATTTATTTATTTATTTATTTATTTATTTATTTATTCATTTATTTATTCATTTATTTATTTATTTATTACAAATACCTACAGCGCCAGAGTTGGGCATTATTGTAGGAGGTGTTAATTACAAACATAAAGTTCTACGATTGAACTTAGCGAAAAGTGACATTGCAGCAGGAAATGTGTCGCAGCAGCAAATGTAGGTGATTGGCAACTGTGGTTACGGATGCAGGCTGCTCAAGTAACATTGACTGATCTGATATAATCCAAGGACGCAAGCATTTTTCGCGTATCTCTTTATGACTGAAAATTACGTATCCTGTCTGCTTAGTAGGCTCGATTCTATATTACTGTCGACAGGTGGACACCATTGTTCATTCATGCATACAGAGTACAAATCATGAGTCGCGGTCCTAAATAAGTTCTTCCCTTCCTTCTATGCGATGCAGATTATTTGTTAGAGCAGGGGGCAGGAGAACTTACGGTGTCCACGTTTTCTTTTTCTTTGCAGTGACCAACCGTCATCACCACGTCATTGCCAGCCATCTGCGGACACTACATGAGCGCCCGTTTCGGCTACAGTCCTAAATGACTTGTCGCAAATATTAAAGAGAAAAGTATCAGCTGGTGGACAATTTCTCCGTCACAGCCTTCCTAAGTGTCGTCGAGTACCTCGACTCGTCGGGGCTCTCGGCGAGACTATAGGACATTTCTACAAAGACGGATGGCCTAACGGCCATCCCACCACCTCGGGCTTCCTGATCGGCCACTACTTCGCTTGCATCTTTACGACCCTCTACCTTTCTCCCCCTACCCTCTCTCTCTTTTAACCCCATCCCCTGCACCCTGCTGGCGCTGAGCCGTGCTCCCGCATGAGTTGCAGGAAATAGCGCTAGCCTTTTCTCCTTCTCCCCAAGAACCACTTCTCTCTCCGTCACAGCGGCTACATATTAATAATTAAGATAAGGGCAAGGTCGACAAAGACGCTGAAAAATATTTCGCAAATGACGATACATACACAGGACGCGCAAACGCGACCGACAAACTGTTGTATGCCACGCATTCGAAGTATTGATGAGTTTAAACATTCTTAAGCAGTAGAGCTTACTTCCCTAAATGTTAACGAAAATAAAAGCCGTGATAAGGTGGCAGCGAGCCTAACGAGGGTACGCGGTCCCCTCCATATATATGCCAGGCTGACGGTTATTCTTGTGAACAGCGCCTGACAGATTCCACCTTTTTGCGCAGAGCAGATTACATGCGTATTAGATACATGTAGCAGATACATGCTGTATCGCACACAGCTGTAAACGACACGTGTGTACAGGGCGGACATGGACGGAGGGGCTGCGTGCAGACGTGCCGAAATTCGCAGCCATTTCATTCAACTTTTCGCTGCCCCAGGGGTGATAATAGTGGAGCGTTAATATTCTTCGCGACACCCGCCAGCCGACATCGTACTGCCTGATAAATAGTAATAAAGAGAACACGCCGAAAATTCGACGGTATAGTGTCAACTGCGCTTATAATCTGGCAGCGGCCGAGCGAAACGGGAGGCCGACAACGCGCCGGTACCTGCGCGGCTTTCCGCGCGCTGTGGTCACTAAGAAGGCTTATGAGCAAGAAGACAAAGTGAACTGACCAGCTGGGAAAGGCGAAATCTTGAAATGAGGAAATGGGAAAATTGGAAAGAGGAAAATTCCAATAGCACAGCGAAGGCAGAGCGATAAGCGCTAGCAAGAAAGAAGCAAACATGCCCGTAATATGATGACATAGAAAGGCAGCTGTATAATGCCGCGACTATGTAGCTCGGAAAACAATAGCTCCGCGAGGAGCAGGAG
Source organism: Dermacentor variabilis (assembly GCF_050947875.1). Lineage (NCBI taxonomy): Eukaryota > Metazoa > Arthropoda > Arachnida > Ixodida > Ixodidae > Dermacentor > Dermacentor variabilis. Next base: position 10,735,652 of record NC_134569.1, read on the forward strand.
CGCATAGAAAAAAAAAATTTACCTTCTCAGTGTTCCCTCGATTCTTGGTAACGGTGCTCTTGATCACCTTCCTTTCATTTAGCTCAAGGAGGCGCAATCGCGAAGGAACAAAGTACGGGCGAGCACCGACAATGGCAGCAGTAATTTGAGCAGAAAATGGCCCAGGGGCGCATAACGCCACGGTGACTTCCAATCGGAGACCTTTTGTTTGTTTTCTTTTTTTCTCCTTCAGAAGGGCCTTGGCGAAAAAAGCAGGTGTACCTACGCACAGAACAGTGTCACCGAGTATTCGGTCAATAAGTATGATGATGGCAAACGAGTCCATAGTACAAAATCCTCTACCACAAAGACAACACAAAACTGCGGAAGCTGCGATGCGTTCCAAGCTGGACACAGCGAGCGCAGCTACCGGTAAATACCTGCACGCTTCCGCAGTATATGTAACGCCATTTATAAAACTACAAACCAATATGCTCTTGCAAGAAGGCAGCCCTCGGCAAATGCGATGCTTTTCTCAACCTTGCGCGCCTCAAGCGGCGCCTATCGTCTCCGATATCGACCGCCTCGGCACGCACGCCGTAGGGTGCGCGCACCGCGTCCGTCATGTCTTATCAACAACATTAAGCTACTATGACTCGCTACAAGCAGGCATTTCATTCCTTGCAAAATGCGAAATAGGAACATTATTTTTGTGAAACTTTTGACGCGCCTCCTTTTACATTACTGTTTCGTCGCGCTTTGTACTTGATATTGTTAGCTATTCTTACATTGTACGCATGCCTTGAAGTGCATTGCTGCATTGCGATGTGCCCAAAACATCTTTCCAAGAAATGCGTGTGTCGAAATGACCATATTTATCTTACACATGCACTAGCAGTATATCCACTGTGGTACAGATCTGCGAGTGTGGACGATTGTTTACGATCATGGGTCCATGTTTGCTTATTTTTCTTGTAATTTCTTATGCTAAAGAATATGAGTGCTGAACCCGGTTTCGCCGCCGATGAGTAGCCGCAAGGTTCTGTCAAGCTGTGATTAGGCAGCTTTTTTCCCGCTCAGCACTTTTTTTTTCTCACATTAGATTTTTTGTTTTGATGAAAATAAATCTTTCATTGATTGTTTTTATTGATTGATTTGTATCAGCAATACTGCTTTCGCCGCTTTGTTTACGGGCACGCTAATCTCAATCTTTTTCCCATCACTTTCTTTCATATTTTCTCATGCTAAACAGGTTGCCATGCGGCATATGAGTTATCTCAATAAGAGGGTGCAAGTCCCTGGGTCATTCCACTCCAAATCAACCAGCGTTTTTTGTACCGTCACAAAGATAGTTGAAAAAATGTTAACGTGTTTGTTCAACTACAAAACTCATTCTCCCCGTTTATTTTTTTTTTCCCCAAGAGTTTTCTAGCTTGGGCGAAAATTTATTCTTCGTGGCGAGCTGTGCCCGAAGGCCTCAGTCAACATATTTTTTAAAGGCACATTGTATGATTCAGTCGTTAAAACTGTCTGTATGGCAAAACAATGAAGTGTGGTGACTGCCAAAATAACCAATATTTAAGATATCTGAATATTTTCAGCAAACAAAGGGACGGCGGAGATAGAAATCCAAGACGATGAGAAAAACGAAGACAAGGTAAAAGCTTCTTAACTTGAATACTTTGGATGCTTTTGGCACCGGCAAAAGCTGGCAAAATTGCAAAGTGTGATTTTTTTTCTCGGAACGCGGGAAAGGCCCAAGGCCACAAATTAAGTATAGAATGGCCGCCCGGCTAACATAGTATTGGGGGCGAGCTCCACCACTGGAAAAGCTGGCGCCACAGTCGGCATGACGTGGCATGAGGGACCACGTGGACACCACGGCCGCGTCGGCTGCTTCGGAAGCGCCGAAGCGAGCTGAAAACGAAAGTTTAAATCCCCACATGCGCCACGGCTCTGAATAAGTGGTGAAGCTTTACAGCCTTGCGTGTCTGCTTGACGACATTTGAAAGTACTATAGTAGGTAGTGGCTGCCTTTGGAGGCGTGCAGCATGGTAAGCTACTGCTCGGTGCCGCAGTGCCGGACGTACGCAATGGAGCCCGGTGTGAGCCTTATTCACACGTAGCCGCAGGGCAAGAGGCTGAGTGAAGCTTGGCTCGCGAAACTTAGGACCGGCAGACAGCCATCGGGTATGCAACTACAGCTCGGGTATGCAGCATGCACAAACCCGAGGAAGATTTCTGCTACGGCGCCGAGAGTGCGCGATGTTCGGCGAGTAGCAGAAAACGCGCACTGAGACGCTCGCCCGCGCCCGGCTGCCCGGCTACTGTCATGACGGTTTGGTCTATGAACTTGTTGATGCTAGATGCTGGCAAGTTCACTGGAACGGAAAGTGAGCGGTAAGGCACACATTATAAAAAGGCATGGCATATGGTCATGTTTGTGTTATGAATTAATGCACTGGATTACGAAAATCAAGCAGAGGGAAATTGCACGCTGAGAAAACCGATAAACACAGTGCGACGCAACTTGAGAAATAATACTGAAATGTCCAAGAATTTAGAAGACAAAAAAAGATTTAATCGTCGCGACGGCACATCACAGTCGCCGTAGCTAGCCGTCGAAGTCTCCATAACGGAATAATTTCTGAGGAGTTCTGATAGCCTCCAGGCAACAATGGCTGCTAGTGTACTGTCATATGTTCATATGCTGCGGCCTAAAGCTCACGGCATAGTGCGAAAACGTGCTCACAGCGAAAGCAAAGCATTGTGCGCGGACATGCAAGCAGACGCGCAGTCGGTCGCTGCGAACCCGTGCGATCGCTGCATGGAGGCTTCATTCTGTTATGCCCCATCTGGTTATACAGACTGCCCACAATAAGAACATATATAACATAGTTTACTCTAAGCGTTTACCTACCTTTCAGACAAGAAGCCGGTTCGGGAGATTCTATCGTGGCGACCACGCGCAGTGGCGTTCACTGGACGTATTCGGTAAAGAGATAGCGTCTGTAAACGATTCTGTGCTTTCAGTTTGCCCAAGATTATTATATCGACATTCAAAAACTTCCCTCGTTTTGAGAGTGCCGACATAAATTTCCAGGTGGGCTGCCGCGTGGTGTTTTTATTGAGCTCCGTAAGCGAAACTTATGAGGAGCGCGCCGCGTGATCCCTGATACTACGAAAGGGAGGCGTTTCCGACAGATGGCGACTCCGTAACTCCTCGCCGCCAAAAAATATTTGAAGCTTTGGATATTGAGCCTATTGCCCGAAACATAAATATAAACTTCTAATTTTTTGCAAAAAGCTTCGTGTCCAAGGTCAAACAAGTAGCTGTAGTAGTCTGCTTAAATATATATGTGATATATCATTAGATAGCTCTATATGACTGTTATTGAGAAGTTTCTGCTATATGAGAAGTTTAAAAAAAAGTACAAGAAGGTGTGGGTGTGTGCGCGCACGCGCGCGTGTGTGTGCGTGTGTGAGTGGCGTGTGCGTGTGCCTGTGCGTGTGTGAGTGCGTGTGCGTGTGCGTGTGTGAGTGGCGTGTGCGTGTGCCTGTGCGTGTGTGAGTGCGTGTGCGTGTGTGAGTGCGTGTGCGTGTGCGTGTGCGTGTGCCTGTGCGTGCGTGCGTGCGTGCGTGCGTGCGTGCGTGTGCGTGTGCGCGCGCGCGCGCGTGTGTGTGTGTGTGTGTGTGTGTGTGTGTGTGTGTGTGTGTGTGTGTGTGTGTGTGTGTGTGTGTGTGTGTGTGTGTGTGTGTGTGTGTGTGTGTGTGTGTGTGTGTGTGTGTGTGTGTGTGTGTGTGTGTGTGTGTGTGTGTGTGTGTGTGTGTGTGTGTGTGTGTGTGTGTGTGTGTGTGTGTGTGTGTTTTAGCAAACTTCTTTTTTGATTATGATCAGAAAACAAGCAAACATACAGTGCCCTCCGTATAAACGAAACTCACTTCAACTGAAATGCCGGATAAACAGAACAATGGTATCAACCTAAGTTAGCCGCCCGTTGGCACAATGTTAACGAACTTTGTTTAAGCGGAATCAAATTTTTAGTGAACATATGTTAAACGGAAGTTTAACCCAAATTACCACATACCTTTCGGTGTATTATTATTAGTATTTGTTTTGAACACATATACACATATACACAGTTAACAGGAAAGGGAAAGTGAGGAGCAGGCTGGCAACTGCCACCGGAAGGGGCACAACGCCTGGCTACTCTTCTGAAGGGAGGTGACAGCAACACAGAAATGGAAGATAGGAACGAGGGGAGGAAAGAGGAAAGGAAGAGCAACAGGACAAATCTAACGACTAAAGTAGAACACAGTACATTACGCACGTTGTTCTGCCGAGTTTCGAGCCTGCAGCCGGAATTAAGGTGACGGCGCGTCGAACAGCCTCCACAATTATCAATCACATCCATGGCTAGTTCGCTATGCGGCTAATTGTGCGCTCCATGATGAGACGCCAAGTACAGCTGCACGCAATCACGGTGTATGGAAGAAAATCAAACATACATGTTCAATGGGGATGCTAATAAATCGTGAAGAAAATTCAATCTAATCCATCTGGCAGTTCAGCAAGAGTTTATGCAAATTAAATGTGTCGAACTTTTAATTTTTTTTTTTCAGCATGAGGACCTCGCAAGGCAAGTAATGTTCCCTGAGGGGGAAGGGAGCACTGCAGAGAAAGTAGGATCCCGAAGCCAGGCCGCCAGTACTACTTCAATCACACCGCCAGGAATGCGAGACTTCAGATGATGGCCCTTTTGGCCCTTTTATCTGTTCTAAGGATACATTCGATGATGTTATTGGTGAAGTAAATCGCGAAAAATATGATTTTATTAACGAATGCAGACATATTGCTGTCACAGTGCTCGCTACTGTTACGCATTACGCAATGGATTGCCTAGTATTATTGGGAATACTTTCGTGCATGAAAAAAACCTTGCGAAAAGGAAAGTACAATAATAAAGTACAGCGAATTAAAGTCCTTTATATTTTTTGCTGCAGCAATATTAAAACAAGGACGGTTCTCGAATAATCGATTCTTTGTGAATTTTGCTTTCTTCGCTTATATGAAACTTCGGATAAACGAAACAAGTTATTTGTCTCTTCGAGTTCCATTTAAGCGAAGAGTCCATGTCAAAACGTCCAGGAGAGATATTTTCTCTAGTATTCCTTAGCTTCAGACTCAGCGAAATATACTTACCATTCTTTAAAACTCCAAGCATGCCGGTCATTCTTCGGCTATACATAAGTTGCAAAATACACATAAGTTGCAAATACACAAATTGCAAAAAACAGAAAATCGTGAAATTCGGTATTCACCTAAACGCCTTGAAAAATACACAGGTGACAGAATGTGCGTATACTTCAGGAATATTGCCGCATATTCGGAGACAGAAAGAGACGCACCAGCGCGTCGCACGGATACAGCGTTTCTCGCTCGTTGACAGGTCAGTTGCACGAACATATCGGGTGACATAGTTTAGGGCAAGCATAACCGGTAGAGGGGACCCAAAATATTTAACCAGAGTCCTACCGAAAACGTGAGCTCTTGGAACCCCTTGAATTTTCATGCCGTCTCGTCTCGCCCGGAGGAGAGATGCGGAAGAGTCAAGCGGCGGAGGGCGCCCGCCACGAACAGCTCGCCGCCGGGAGGCACCGCCGACGAGCTCATATGGAGGGGCGTTTTTCATCGGCCTCTCTCGCGTGCTCGCATCGCCGTATGTGGCGGCTAAGGAAGCACATTCCGATGAAGACGAAACGGTATGGACTCCCATAACGTCCGCCCTCCCCGGTTTCATAAAAGGGGCTCCCGTCGCATCGATCTAAGAGGAGCTCGCTCCACTCTAACTTTCCCTCAGAACCCAGCGTACGTGGCTCGGTGCGATAGAGCAGATCAAGCCCCTTTTGACGCTCGTACTTCGCGAAGTACAGTGTTGGCAACAGGCTTTTTTTTTATTTCGATTGCCAGTTATACTTAACGTTTGCCCAGGTATGTGATACCTTTTTTTTAAGCTTTTTTTTCGGTCATATGCGCCTCCGAGATACGTAATTGTGTAAAACATTATCTACGATGGCAACATAAGAATCGCATCGAAAAAATAAACATTATGCACTTCTAGAGCATGCTGTTGGTGTCCCACATAAATAGCTGCCAGGGATAAGGCTCTGCATGAGTCTCAGTCGCCCTCCCTCCAACTTCCTGCCTCTCAGCGTCCGCGCTTGACTTATAGTTGTAATTCAGGGGGAGAGCTCCCAACCATGGATTTAAGAAACGGAATGGATGTCGCCCTTTCCTTGCACTCAGCATCCCTTCAAAACTTGCTATGCAATTTCTTAGAAAACAAGAATGTCCGGAGCCACCACGGTCTTACGATAGAGCGGAATGTAAGCTAAATTTTCCTTCCATTAGAACTGTGGCGACACACTCCGCGCACATTTCTGCGCACCCTCCGTCTTCTTATCATCTGGCCCAGCAGAACACTGCTGCACGCTGGACTGCACGGTCGATAAAACATAGCGCCTCCGCCACGTCACCCGAGGTATGCGTCACCGACGGTGGCTATAAAAACAGGCTGCCTTGCTTAGAAAGACCGCCTTCTACCTTCCGCTACTGGGACGAACGTAGCGTTGGTATGCCCGTCCGCTGCCATCGTTAGTCGAATGAAGAAGCGTTACTTTTTTATGTTGGGATTCGTCCTTCGGAAGACACGACATGCCAAAGAACCAAGCGCCTTACACCTGCGGTGGAAGCCAAGTCCTTGGTGCTGGCACACCTTGACCGAATGTACGACCCTTATTTGCATTTAGACCCTGACGTTTCTCTCGACAGAGTGACGATAGTCGGGTAGCACACGTGACTCCGGTCATCGGCTGCCAGACTTTACTACGTCGTGTCGGCTAAGGCACGTGAAAAAGTCCAAGTCTTGCCATTAAGGCAGACCTGATGAAGCTCAAATCCTACCAGCCGCAGCTTGTTCGCTTGTCAGGCAACAACGGTGACCTGAAATTACTACAACGTGGCTGGCTCCTATACAAATGTATTCGTCGTAAGTAACGTGCTGTTAAAAAATAACGCATCACTGGTTCTGCCATTGTTTTCTAGGGGCTACCCTCACGCATAGATGTAGCAAGAAACTAAGCAGCTGATATTTTCGCGCGAACTGCTTTTGAGTTCAGGCCAACAAATGCTCCTCACGGCGCAAGAACAATGACGAAGCAAGCAGTCTTGGGTCACTTTCGGCACCGCACCAACCTTGCGCAACTAAGCGACTGCACAGAACCGAATCCGCCTTCCTCTGCCGCCTCCGCATAGTGCCAGCGCAAACTCCAACGTGGTAATTTAAGACAGGCATTAGAGAGTGATCATCGTGTGTGCATTGTCAAGCCCTCGGTTACATTGACATTTGTTTAAGCTGACGCTTTGCTGAGCTAGTTGGTGTGCAGACATGATCGAAAGTAGAGCAAATATTAGGAAGTAAGGAGGGCGATGAAATGAAAAGAAAGGAGCGCTCTGTCCAATTACCTTTCTTTCGTCCCCCAATTTCTGCTCCAATTTCCATCAGAGTGTCATAATGTAACACTGAGGGTGAATTGGTAATAGATGCCCTCAAGCGCAGTATGTCCCTATTACAAGCGCGAGAGTCATCCTGTTCCCGCGAGGACATTGAACATTTAGGAAACGGCAATTTCCACTAGCCCTAAAATTCCTTCGCAATACCGAGCTGCAGTATATGATTGGCAGCTGTGTGGGCGGGCTACAGGGCCTAGTCGGGATGACAGGCGAGGAGCAGTGAACGGTACGCCCCGATTCAACTTCGTTTTCGTCGTTAGTCTCCAGTGAATGTCTCCTGACTAGCTCTGTATAGCTTTGCACCTTAATTGACAAGGGACGCTCGGGCGGAGAAACTGCCGGCAGAGTTTTCAAAGCTGGGCCCGCATGTAGCTAGCCAATACTCATCTCACGAAGCAAGTGAAATATAGTCTTTGCACCGGCCTGCGTAAGCTTGCCTGAAGATTCTTGTCTGTCATATGCTATAATCACGCACAAAAAAAAAGAAAAAGTCCAAGAACAACTAAGCACTTCTTGTGAGTTGTGGATGCGAAAGCATTAATGACCAATTAGACGTCGCTGAGCGGTTCTTCGAGTTGTGCACGCCTCGCGAGCCAGCGAGCGCGCTGAGACGGTTGGCGCTTGTTGACCAATAGGCACTCGGCTTTTGAGCGTGGAATCGTAGGTTCAAAACTCGCTACCGCCAACGTTGTTCCTTTCGAATGCTTTCTTTCTTTAATACAGTAATTTTTGTTGTGATTACTGTCGCGGAGTTAGAACGCTGGCGAGAGCTTGCGCGGGAAAGGAACGCGCGGATAACACAGGCTTCCGAGAGCGAGGGTGATTTGGCTAGCGGCGATGCCCTCTTGCCTCTCGCAACACCCGCCGCCCGCGTGACCTGGCTAATTACGGTCCTGCCAAGTCGGAAAGGCGGCGCTACACCTCCCACTGCTCCATTGTGTTATTGCTATTTGGCCTATGAGGACGCTTAGTGCACTCCCAGGTTACATGTATTAGGGTGGGTATGCCCTCGCACTAAAGGTGGTTGGCCCTATAGCGATAAGGTGTCTGAATGGCGCCGTCTGTCTGCCGAGCGAGCTGACTACAACTCCGTTCGGGCTTAATCCCTTTGCCAGCAAGAGCGCTGCAGTGTTGGGGGGGGGGGGGGAGAGGGGAGGACGGGGGGAGGTCATAATTTCCGATCGTCTGCTACCAGAGTTCGTCACAAGAAAAGTATAATGCCTTGTATCTGCACAAAAATGCGTAACTTGCGAAGTTAGGACATTTAATCGTTATAGTGGTGTAAATTCAGATGATTATAGTAGGGGTGGGCCAACTTAAATTTGGGGGTGAGCCAACATAAAATTTGGAGGTGGGCCAACTTGAAACTTGGGGGCATACTTGGACAACTCCAGTGGAGTTTCTGCATCCTTTTAAACAATGTTTTGGTCACTAACAATCCTTATCACATTGTTCTAGCTATCACTCGCATCATTCAGATATTATTATATTCCTGTTAGGAAATGTCTGCACAGTCATGCATTTGTGTTTCTTGAATTTTTGCACATTCATGCTGTGTTGGCATTCAATAGACTAGGTGGACACTAATTGGCATAAATATAACGTTAGAATAGAGTAACTTGCAAGAGACTTTAAATTAATATAACGAATATCAAAAGTAACTTGCGCGGTTAGTAGTAATGTGTGTATACTTGGCATACATGCTAACCACGAACATCGCTGCTGTTGGCAAGCCGTCGTTTCTCACCTTACGTGCACAACTTGAAAAACTTTCCACTTTGTAAAATGGTTTTGCAGTGGCACCAAAGTTGAGCACCAGTAAACACGCTGTCTCTACAGTACACTTTCACGAGTTGCGAAGTACAAAAAGTCTGGATAGCACTACTTACGTTAGATATTTAGCAGAATATACCTTAGCTTGCTCAGAAGATTAGAATGGTGCACAGGCATATATGGGACAATATACGTACTAGCGATTCTATTGAGTAGGAGCCCCACGTCTGCAGAGCTCCGCGCGCCGCGCCAGCTTCTTGGTTGATGGCTGGATGTATGCATGCTATGAGCGTCTCTTTTGAAACGGGGCAAAAGGCTGCGCCCCAAGGCTCTTGCGCGCTTCCTTTCTTTGCACGAGATAAGGGGAACCGAGGGGATCGCTTTCGTTAATCATGACCACATAGAGCCACCAGACAGTGAAGCTAAGGAAAGCATCGGGAAAATTAGCTGTAGTTGAAAAGATAATGTAGAAAGTAATAAAGAAAGGTAAATGAAAGTGGTCTAAATGATATCGTGTCACCGGTGGGAGCCGAACCCACAACTTCCGCATTACGCGCGCATTGCATCACAAATGATGCTACGGCGACGGCTACTAAACCGTCGACCCACTAACCTCGGTATTTATGTTTACTATATCTAGGGCTAGGAATGTTAGCCAGCGCCACCCAGAGCCAAGGATGTTGTGAGTCTTGAGTAGTTAACGAGACATTGTCGTTCGTCACACCATTTCGAGCTCTTAAAGTACCCACATAAACAGATTGAACTGAAGTTTCTTTCTTAGGCAATTTAAAATCAGAATATAAAGTTAGAAATTAGAAAAGAATAAGTGCGCCTATCATGTATATATGCTGGTGAAACTGCTGCGTTAACGAAGTATTATTATCATGACTATAATATTATTATCAGTTGTTATGATATTTAAATGGTCACTATTGTTATTCTGTAAAGGTACAGAAAAAATAGCATAGGTTAGATAAACAAGTTTTGTCTTCTTCGTGATATACGCAATTTTTTGTTGTTTTTTTTGCATAGCCATGCATGTTGTACGAACTACGTTCTTGAACGGACTTCGCACCCAAAAAAATCCCCATATCTAGGTTGACTACATTTTCTTACCTGGATTAGTAGTTTTGCGAAACCTTGTATCCCAAGAGATTTGGCTAACGGCTTATTCTAATCCTTTTCCTTTTCTCTCAGGGCGCTTCGCCATACTAGTACTCAAGTATATCATGTTTATTTACATTAATTTGTATATGATGAAGGTTGTATGTCGAAGTTATCTGCCAGTGTAACAAGTTTTGAGAACTCGTGTAAAACAGTCGCATTCTATTTTATACTTCTGTAGGACAACTTCCAAACATCTACCTGCCTGAGATGACTGCCGCGTTGCATTTAATATGACCTTCAAATTTCCAGACCCCATAGACCTTTATTAAAATCGATTTTTGTGTAAATCAACATATATGCTGCAGATGAAGAGGGAGTTGCTATGTTAAAAAGCTTCTTGATTTTGTGGATGGATGACTCGTTTTGAAGGTGCCACCTGGCGATAAATCAATTCCGAGGCCGCAACTTATGGTATACAACTGATGTTACGAGCGAAATGACGCAACTTCCTTCTAAATTTCCAGTGCTGCTGTACTATCGGGCACTTTGCGACTGTGAATACCGCGAGTTAATACATAAACTACGTGGCGTTGTCGCTGCAATGTCGTGCTTGGCATTGACGTTGCTTATGATTTTCATATTTCCTTTACTGCGGAGCTGGCTAGGATTCCGGGATTTCTTCGTGGCATAACATCCACAGAAAATTATGGTGGGCCGATCCCCACGGCAATGCAGGGCAGAGTAATGGCTTATACACCCGTTAGGCTGAGTCTGCAAGCATTCAGCAAAGTGAAGGGAACAGTGAGTGAAACAACTTTATTTGGTCCACTATAGACGTAAGCAAACTCAACGCCACCTGGCTAGGCCCACTCAGGGACCATCAGGCGAAACCTGACGGCTCTCTCGCGAGCCCTCTAGACTGCCAGGATTTGATAGGTCTGATCCTGGGCCCTAATTAGCTTCATCATTTCCTCTTGGGTGAAAGGGGGACCGGCAGAGGTGCAGCCCCAAAGGACATGATTGAAGTCCGCATAATCACCAAACAGAGGGCAGTCCAGGCTTGGGAACCGCTCGGGGTACATGGTGTGCAGCACCGCGGGGCTCGGGTAAGTGCTTGTTTGCAGAAGTCTGAGAGTGACTGCCTAGGTCCTGCACAGCGAGGAGTGCGGCAAAGGCACCAGTCTTCTTGACACATAATTATGTTTGCAAATTTCGTTGTACGAGCACAGAGGCTCGGGTCGCCCAAGAGACGCGTTACCCAGCGCACGGTCAGTCAAACCTCGTGCAGCTGAGTGCGCCTCCTCGTTGGGGTTGATCAAGGACCATGAATGGCTCCAAGGTGCGCAGGGAACCAGGCCAAAGAGTGATGTTTCATGTCTTTAGCACTTTGGATGATATGTAGGGCCTGAGGAGCCACCATTCCCATCTGAGACGCCCTAACAGCGGCCTTAGAATCTGAATAAATCGTGTCATGCACACTGTCCGTCAATGCAAGAGCAATAGCAACCTGCTCTGCAACGCTGGAATTAGAAGTGAGGATGATAGCGCCGCTACGGATTTTAGAATCACAGTCGATGACCACTGAGGAGAAGGCCTCTTCTTGAACGTAGGAAGCAGCGTCTACGAAGCATGTTCGGTCCTTATTCAAGCGGGCACTGGCGAGCGGAGCTTTACCCCTGGCTCGACTTAGTCCTTCGTTGTAGGTGGGATGCATATTGCGCGGCATCCGTTGTATGTAAATTTTGGATCTTACGTCGTTGGGCAGCTTCACAGCGTCGAGACTGACGACCGTGGGGTTACGTCCCAGCTTGCCGAGTATGGCTAGGCGTGGAAAATTCTTGGGCTTCAAAATTTCGTCCAATGTGTTGTGAATTCCCAAATTGAGGTGGTCTTTTCTGTGCGTTCGGATGGGAAGGCCGAGGGCAAGCTTGAAGACTCTTCTGATTAGGGCATTGATCTTGTTGCGCTCCGATACTAGCCAGTTGTGCATAGTTCCTGAATAAGCGAGGTGGCATAGCACGAAGGCGTGGATAGTCCGGATTAGATTGTCTTCCCTGATTCCGCGGTACCTATTGGCGATTCTTCGGATCAGGCCAAGGGCGCTTTCGGTCTTGGAACAAATGCGTTTGAGGGCGGCTCTTTTGGCCCCGTTCGACTCGATAAACATTCCTAGGACCCTGATAGTGTCTACCCGCGGTACTGGGGAGCCCTTACCGGTGAATAACATAATGTGGCTCTCTGTTGCTGGCTTCCAGGACCGGTGAGAACCGCCTCTGGGCCTCTTCTTGTAGAGCAAGAGCTCGGATTTAGCGGGCGAGCACCTTAGCCCAGTGCGGATAAGATACCGCTCCGCGACATCGATGGCCTCTTGCAAAGCACCCTCGACCTGACCCTCACATTAGCTGGAGTACCAGATGGTGATGTCATCCGCGTAGATCTTGTGGTTAATGTTTGGGATTTTGTTCAAGGCCCTCGACAAGTTGATCAGGGAGATGTTGAACAGCGTCGGGGAGATCACCGCCCCCTGAGGTGTTCCCTTTGGCCCAAGCTGAAATTTCGTCGGTCAAAAACTCGTCAATATTGAGTCTAGTGGACCTCTAGGAAAGGAAGGAGTGCACGAAATTGTACGGCCGTTTGCCGACGTTACACTTTGTCAGTCTCTTGAGAATAAAGGCGTGCGATATGTTGTCAAAAGCCTTTTCCAGATCCAAGCCGAGAATTGCCTTAGTGTCGGCGGAGCTAGAGTCAATGATCTGGTGCTTGATCAGTCTCATGGCGTCCTGAGTCGAAAGCCCCCACCGAAAGCCAATCATGCTGTGTGTATAGCATTCGTTAGACTCGCGACGATCAGTGAGGTGGTTGAGCATGGTGTGCTTGGCCGTCTTCCCAACACACGACGTCAGGGAGATGGGCATTAGATTGTCGATGCTCGGAGCCTTACCTGGCTTGGGTATGAGTACTGTGTAGGCTGCTTTCCAGCTCTTGGGAATAAGGCTGCTGCACCACATTTCCTTCATCTTGTGTGTAAGAAACTCGATTGAGTCGTCGTAGAGATGCTTGAGCATTTTGCTGGTGATCCCGTTGGTTCCAGGGGCAGATCTGCCGTTGACGGATACGAGAACCCACTTGACCTCAGCCACGGTAAAATCCTCGTCCACAGATGGTACGTCACGCCCTTCGTACTCAGGAAACTGAGAGGGCACCGGGTCGTCCGCGGCCGCCGGGTACTTGTCTATGAGCTGCTCCGTGGCCGCCTGATCTGGAGTCGAGTCGGTGGCCAAACGGACAGCTTTCGCCAAAGCTCTTTTCTGATTGGACTTGGTGTTTCCATCGTGCAGTAGGTGCCTGAAGAGACCCCAGCTTTTGCCGTTCTTGAGCTGGCCCTCCACCGAGCCGCACAGCTCGTCCCATCCCTGCTTGCATCGCACCTCGCAATGAGCCTCTATCATCTTGTTTATATCGGAAATTTTCTTGCATAGTCTTCTGTTATGGCACGGAGTCTTCTATATCGCGAGCAGTGCTTCCTTGGCTTCCAATAGATGCGCTAGCCTACTGTCCATCCTATCCACCTCCTGTTCCTGATTCTATTTGCGATTACATTAGTAAATAGTTTGTAGGCAACGGACAGTAAGCTGATCGGACTATAATTTTTCAAGTCTTTGGCGTCGCCTTTCTTATGGATTAGGATTATGTTAGCGTTCTTCCAAGATTCCGGTACGCTCGAGGTCATGAGGCATTGCGTATACAGGGTGGCCAGTTTCTCTAGAACAATCTGTCCACCATCCTTCAACAAATCTGTTGTTAGCTGATCCTCCCCAGCAGCCTTCCTCCTTTGCATATCTCCCAAGGCTTTCTTTACTTCTTCCGGCGTTACCTTTGGGATTTCGAATTCCTCTGGACTAATTTCTTTTACATTATCGTCGAGGGTGCCACTGGTACTGTATAAATCTATATAGAAATCTTCAGCCACTTGAACTATCTCATCCATATTAGTAATGATATTGCCGGCTTAGTCTCTTAACGCATACATCTGATTCTTGCCAATTTCTAGTTTCTTCTTCACTGTTTTGAGGCTTCCTCCGTTCCTGAGAGCATGTTCAATTCTATCCATATTATACTTCCTTATGTCAGTTGCCTTACGCTTGTTGATTAGCTTCGAAAGTTCTGCCAGTTCTATTCTAGCTGTAGGGTTAGATGTTTTCATACATTGGCGTTTCTTGATCAGATCTTTCGTCTCCTGCGATAGTTTGCTGGTATCCTGCCTAACGGAGTTACCACCGACTTCCATTGCACACTCCTTAATGATGCCCACAAGATTGTCGTTCATTGCTTCAGCACTAAGGTCCTCTTCCGGAGTTAAAGCCGAATACCTGTTCTGTAGCTTGATCTGGAATTGCTCTGTTTTTCCTCTTACCGCTAACTCATTAATCGGCTTCTTAAGTGCCAGTTTCTTCCGTTCCCTCCTCAGGTCTAGTATAATTCGAGTTCTTACCATCCTGTGGTCACTGCAGCGCACCTTGCCGAGCACGTCCACATCTTGTATGATGGCAGGGTTAGCGCAGAGTATGAAGTCTATTTCATTTCTAGTCTCGCCGTTCGGGCTCCTCCAGGTCCACTTTCGGCTGTCCCGCTTGCGGAAGAAGGTATTCCTTATCCACATATTATTCTGTTCCGCAAACTCTACTAATAACTCTCCCCTGCTATTCCTAGTGCCTATGCCATATTCCCCCACTGCCTTGTCTCCAGCCTGCTTCTTGCGTACCTTGGCATTAAAGTCGCCCATTAGTATAGTGTATTTAGTATTCACCCTACCCATCGCCGATTCCACGTCTTCATGGAAGCTTTCGACTTCCTGGTCTTCCACGTTTTCCAGGTTCTTGACAAAGGTGAGATCCGGAGTCGTATCTCGGCCCACCGAGTTTCCTCTCCTGGTTGGAAACTCTTTATCGGTTATCAGCGTAAGATCTTCCTCCATTGCTGCATTCCATATGTCTCTACACTTCTTCCTATTGGTACAAAGACCGCATGCCTGACGCTGGGCATTAAAATCCCCCATGACGACTAGAGGGTGACAGCCGGCCAAATGCACCGCCTTCTTGAGAATACCACCAGGCCTGGCTCTGTGAACGCATGTTCTGCAGTAAACATTGAGTATGAAGATACTGTTTCTTCTTAAGCGCTGCTTAGTGGGGTCGACAAGGAGTTCGGCCATGACGTACTCGACACTATTGTCCGCGGGACCAAGGTCTCGCTGAAGGCACGTGAACATTTTACTGACCAGGGTAGCGACCCCCATTCCTCCTCCAGTGGAAGCCGCCGTCAGGAAACCGGGAAGCTTGATTGGTGATGATGTGATCGTCTCTTGCAAGGCGATTACTTGGGGTTTGTCCTTTACGCGTTTTAGGTATTCTCGCAGGGTCGCCCGTTCGCTGACGAACCCTGCGCAATTCCACTGCCACATTGTTATGACGTTAGTTCCGTTATCCATGTTTGGGCTTGGGGATGGATTGCGAAAGTGCAGCATTCAGAATGGCGCGCTCCGTTGGTGAGGCAATGACGCTGTGCAAATTTGGGGCTTGTGCTGTAGATTTCCATGACTAAGATCCGTGGCTAATCCCCTCCAGCCTAAGTATTCTAGCGCTGAGGCCGACCAGGCCTAGCTGAGGGTGCGCGATCATTTCTTGTACGTGAGGGAGACCTGTCTGTATGCTGGAGATGGCGTTCTTGAGGTCAGACAGAAGTTCTACCATCTCGTCTCCCCTTCAGTCGTCCAGGGCGCGACGCTTCACTGCAACCGTCTTGGGAGGGGCCTCCACCGTGTCCATGGGCGAAGAGCGTGCGGCTGGCTGAGAAGCTGGCTGTGTGAGCGCCAATCTTCGTATTTCCACCATCGCGGCGGCTAGCCGACTGATTTCCTGCTTGAGCGGCTTCTCGAGCGCAAGCGTATTCTGCCCCTAAGGTTGGTGTGGATGAGGCTTGCAGATCGGAGCATCGAATGATCGACGGCGTGGGGAGCTGCTCTTGCTGCCTGGCACGCTGGAAGCCTCGTCGGGAACGATGTACGGCATTTTGAATCTATGCGCACACTGTTTGCCGGCGGTAAGATGCGGACGACCGCAGATCTTGCATTTTGGGGTGCATTGATGCTGCACATCGGGATTTGGCAGGCTGCATCCCCGACAGAGGACGTCGCTCGGTGTTGGACAGACATCGGCGTTATTCCCGAGTCTTCCGCAGGCGTGGCATACGTCCACTTACTTTCTATATAGGGAACATTTCATCAGGAGCGTTCCGCACCTGACAAAATTCGGTACCCGGTGCCCGTCAAAGGCGATGATGATGGTCCCAGTCTGAGCGATTCTCTTGGCTGCTAGTGCAAGAGGGTTGTTCTGGTTAACAATCTTGCCATCCACCGTCGCTGGGTCGTCTTGTAACGGTATGCCACGTATGACCCCCTTGCACGTGGAGTGCGGGGCTGTCTCGTACGCGCACAGTTCGTGGATCTTGCCTGAGATTCGGATTTTCTTGATGCGGGCATATCGATCGGCATTCTCCCCACTGTGAGTGCTGGCCACCATGATGTTTTGTTGTAAGTTCGGGCACAGAGTGTCTTGTGTGAGCTCGTGCTGGCTGATGCCGGAGGCTGCGAGTATTGCGTCAGCCATCGTGGCCGCTCCAATTTTGGAAATATTAAGCCCACCCCTTGGTCTAATAACCATCTTCGTGTCTTCTTTGGGAAGAACTGGCATTCGGCTTGCCGTAATAATCTTGGTCTTCAGCGCTGCGCCGCTAGGCTTGTCGTTATGGGGAGCCAAAGGCGTTGCCATGCCGTTCGGGTTAGCTTCCCACGATTTTGGCGCCAGCTCTTCTAGCGGCCGCGGTTTGCCATCCCTGCTCTTGACTGACTTCCTCCGGGAGAATATTTTATCCCTTTACTTGATATTCCATGATTATTAGCGGACGAGTGGCACTGAGCCGCCCCGGAGGCCAAGGCGTGGTATCCGAAGTGCTCTTTAGACGCCGCCAACGGAGGTAAAATGATGAAAAGTCACTCACTGTGGCAAAAAGGGTATTCACGTGGTCCTTACAACTTTACGGAAAAGATGTGTACAAATAAGCATTGACACGCGACGATTAAATACACGAAAAGCTGGGAAAATGCGGGAACCAAAGAACGCGTCTTGACTCGCCGCCTTCTTCTTCCTGAAGGGAACAGTGCAAACATTCTTTGGAATCACAGATATAACGTAGAAAACAGCATACGTTTCAATAACGAACAAGCTCTGAACAAGCATCCAAACCGCATAATTGATGATAAGGCGTTCCTGATAACAGTGCGAATGGTTCCCGGTGTACATAACTTTTTCGCAAGCTGCCGGGGCCATGGCAGCTTGCGACGAGGGGAGTGACGTCCCTAACCTTTCGTCTATAAAATAACCAGCCTAGTAGCTGGCTTCAATGTTGTTGCAGCACAGCTATGGGCGACGACGTGTTGCCCTAATTGCCATTGCTACCTTGTCATTACTCCATACTATTATTCCTCTAAAGAGAGAGAGACAGAGAGAGATATAGCAAAGAGAGGAAAGGCAAGGAGGCCAACCAGACGAGCGTCCGGTTTGCTACTCTGCACTGGGGGTAAGGGAAAGGGGAATAGAAAGAAGAAGAGAGGAATGTAGTGATCACTGTGTATGCAGTGAAGCACCGTGACACCAAAGCGGAGTTCCATAACTGGAGACCTGCGTCGGTGACATCTCGTTCGACCAAAGAGGCAGTGGTCGTTGCGCGAATAGGAGGTTGCGGGTGAGCCAAGGGGCTTACTGGAGACTTGGGGTGCTGTAACGTAAAACTATTCCAAGATATTTTCTATTCCAATTCTGCAATCAGCCCTCCGCGATTGGGCAATAACTTTTTGAACCACTGCCGCTTCACGTGTCTCGCACGCGACGTCACGAAAACCGCGATAGCTCCCCATCTGATATGACGTGTACACACTGATTATACACGATTTCACCGAACGAAAAAAAATAGTTCTTTTAGGTTTAACACCTTTTCACCATTAGTCCTCGGCTATTGGTCAAACGTATTCGGGCTGCATCCACTTCACCTGCCCGTCACGCGACCTCACAATACCGCAAAAACTCACGGCATTGTTTAACTCACATATATGAGTTAAAGGTGCATTAATATGCCGACCAAACTGAACTTTCTTCTGAATAACCGCAGGCTGCCCCATTCTGAAAGGAATAAAAGATGGCTACCGAAGTTTGCTCATGTACTGGCTACTCGCACCTGCCTTATAGCATGGGTTTATTTGCGTATAATAAAACGTTTTGCGTGGCCATGTAACGTTTTCGAGCACTTTCGGCACGTTTACGACCTCGTTCGCCCTACTTCTCCTTGCTCAGGATCCGTTTTAGCGTCATTCTTAAGCTTTCGTTGCATGCCACTGCAATTTTCGACCAGCCACCGCAAGCCAAGTAAGGGAACGCGGGAACGCCAGCACCACCCTTTTCATCCGGTTATCTATTTTCACTGCAGTGGCTCGGCCCCATCGGCCCCCTCCATTTGAACGTGCTCCTCGCCTCTTGTCAGCCAATTAGGTAAGACGAGTCCCTCAGTGTATGCGATGCTATTCGTTTTTCAAGCAAGCAAAACTGACTTCCTATGAACAAGGAGAACGTTTGATTGGTATGATCCGACAACCCTGCAGCTTACCGCCCTATGCGTGCGTCGACTGTTACGCAAATATGACGTCAGGTGATTGGAATAAAAACATATTTGAATAGTTTTACGTTATAGGGCTCTTGCAAGCACTGGATTAAGAGCAAAGAGCAATTGCACTGCACTTCATGCTGACGGAGTATGCAACTTGCTGAAAAATACACGAAGCGTATTTGCGACGGACCGAAGCATCATAATCACTTGCCGGACTTCTTCGGGTAACTTATCAGGAGTCAGCGCTGCGGACTCTGCTATGGTGCGCTGTATCCTTTGATGTCACTGGGGCTCAGGCTGTGGCTCGGGCTGTGGCATTGGCTGTAGAAGCAGTTGTGTCTTCCAATGCGGCTTCAACTGTGGCTTTAGCTGTGCCATGGGCTATTGCCCCAGCTTTTACTTTGGCTGTGACTTCAGCTCTAAAATAGCATCACTACAATTACTCTAAACATGGAGGAAGGAAAAAGATAGGAGAGAGCATTAAGTCACGCAGCCAGCCTTCTCAAGCGAACGCTCTTTGAAGCCACAGTGGTGGCCCAAAACGTCACCTCTGGCGTCGAGATCACGGAGAAAATTCGAGATTTGCCGATACGTTTGGTTACCGGTAGTTTCTATTCGGTGCGCACTCGGCCAGCAGCTGCTACCTGCTCAGGTGGAGGCCTCCGTAGCTGCTCATGCTTCTCTGCGTGTATTTCTGGCCGCATTTTTCTCTGGATGCTTGTTTCGCTTCGGCGGTTTCCTGCAAGGCATGTGTTCTGCACTTTGGGCGAGTTGTGAGAGGTTCACAATCCAACGTGAGCGCATTTAAGCTACGGATTATATAAATAAATGGAAAATCAGACATCCACCCGTTCGTAGCAATTGCTACAAAGGAAACCCATACGGGTTCCTCGAAAGGAAAGTTGAAGAAAAATTCGTCCTGGTACGGGACTGGAACCCGGGACCACCGCCTTTCTTTTTCTTCAACTATGAAGCTTTCCTTTCGAGGAACCCGTATGGGTTTCCTTTGTAGCAATTGCTACGAACGGGTGGATGTCTGATTTTACCTTCATTCGTTACTTCTACTCCACCTTGCGGGTTTCGGCAGAACTACTACGTCATACGGATTATATACTTCGGCCGAAGTAAACAGACCGTTGTGAGCGCTAATAAGCGATATGTATTCATCATATTTTTTTACCGAGGCCTTGCGAGTATTATTGATTTGCATTGTCGCTGGATCAGTGGCATCTTGCGCATGAGGGTTTGCATGAATGCGATGGCGGGAGCGGAGACATCCTTGCAGGCCAAACGCGGTGGAGCTTATTGCCTCAGGTGACGCTGATTCCTGCAAGAAACGGCGAGTTGCATTTTCTTCGTACGTGCTATGCGGTTCTCTCGTAATACGTGGTGCGTTGTCAATTTATCTGCTTCCAAGAAAACCAGCAGCAACCGGAAACAGCGCTTGTTCCAGCTTTTGGCGTTTGAAAGCGATATACGGCCGGGTCATGAGGTCTCCGCTATGTTCCCAAGCGCTGGCCCTTCTTAGAACGCTGCGTATTGCGAACATGAACAAGCGGTAAATCATCGGACGCATACGATCTTATTAAAAAAATTATGGTGCTTTACGTGCCAAAACCACCATGTCATTATGAGGCACGCCGCAACTCCGGAATAATTTGCGCCACCCGGAGTTCTTTAACGGGCACCTAAATCTAAGTACACGGCGTGCTTTCGCATTTCGCCCCTGGCAAAATACGGCCGCCGTGTTCGGGATTCGATCCGGCGATCTCGTGCTTAGCAGCCCCACGCCATAGCCACTGAGCAACCACTGAGAGTAAAACATAACATGTATCGGCGAACGAAAGACTAAACTTTGCGTTATCCCTCACACGACAACTGACCACTTTACTAAACAGTTTTTAGCCTCCCTTTATAAGTGAATGATAAGCGTGTTTAGCTTCTGAAATGACAACAGGCGTTACTATGCAATTTACTGCAACACGAACCACAGCGCACAGTTACCACAAAAGCAGTCGGCAGTGTAGCATTGCTGCGCACCTTTAGGAGAGGCCTGCAACATTTGCCTTAAACTGGCGACACGCTGGAGAGGCATTCTCTCTTATGCGACTCACCAAACGGACACGCATAGCCCAACACTGCGATTCGATGCCACAATCCAAGAACTTGTGCGCGGCACTAAGCGAAAGTGCCGCAGTGGTAGCCATGTTTTCGTTTATTTGAGGAGCTTCAACTGATGGTTTGTTTCGAATGTGTATCGAAAACAAAATCGACCGGGAACATTAAAACCCACCACGCGCTCTGACGTTTTAACATGTGTTGAGCCGCCACAACGGATTCAATCACGTTGCGGCATGCTCACTCCTATTATTTCCTTCCTTCATGACTCCAAAGCCATCAAGCATTGCATAGCCCGCTCAGCAGTTGTAGTGGTGGTTTCCAACAGCTTCGCCGGACATCCACTTTCGCAGGGCTTGGATGGCGAGTCAAGTTTTGTCATCCACAGCTTTTCTCGGCGCATCCTCTATTGTGATCACGTGACAAGCATGTTCGAGGCTCGCGATCATCACCATTGCATTGTGTGGCTCCATTGTGCCACCGGCGCTGTTTTCACGAGCATGGCAACCAACTGCACACGCCTCCATCTAGCCGAGAACGAAATTCACGAAACGCACATAATGTAATCCGTGCTCAGCATAGTATTGCCACTGCTCTCAGAGTCTGTGAGAAGCGCAAAACAATGCACTAATCGCCCAGCAGTGTTGATGCAATAGGAAGGAAGGAAGGAAACAGAAAAGCAGAAGGCAGGGAGGTTAATCAGAATAACGTCCGATTGGCTAGCCTACGCCGGCGGAATGGGAAAGGGGTAAACAATGATGACAGGGAGAGAGAGGAGGCAAGGAAAGAAGGAAATTAGCGGTGAGTTCGCTGACGCGTATAGTCTCACAGCAAATGCACTAATAGTCACAGACGTTCACACACGCCCGTCGTCCTCGAGAAGCACAAAAGTGCCTTCACCGCTTTATGGGCCGACGAGCGATGGGGTCAGTTAAAAAAAAGAAAAATGATTCGGCGATAACTCAGCGTGTAGCGCGCTCGACTCTCAAATGCTTCAATGTCATGGTCTCAAATCACACCAAGTTTTCTTTCTCCTTTACGTTGTGGCAATGACGAAGCTAGGGATGACGACGGGACCTGAGGACAACGAAAACCGTCCTTTGTTGTCGTCGCAAGTGCAACGGAATGGGCGGACGGACGGATAAGGCAAACCCGATTTCGAGAATCTAACTGCTCTGCAGTAAAACACTTGACAATGTACATGGAAACCTTGGACACTGCAGTCCTTATTTGCACAGTAAATGCTACATACGCCATCAGCGCAGTCAACGCAGAGATTTCATGAAAGCGCGTAGTCGCTTTGATGTAAGGGAAAAATGAAGTGAATTAAATTGAATGGATTCTGCGCCTTGTTTTAGCGCAAGTTCGTCAACGTGCAGCTGAAGTGGTGATTGAGAGGCTGAGCGCACGCGGGAGTTTTGAGCGGCAGTATGTACAAGAGCACACACTTGCTATGCTATATAGTTTCAGTAGCAGTCCCACGCAAAAAAAGCATTGTTTTTTCTTTTATTTATCTTTCCAGCAAAGTTTTGTATACTACAGACTTCAGCTCGTAAGGCGTCTGGATGTCTCCCTCGCCCTATGCCGAGGCACCCAATCTTAACCTATCGCATTCGGCCAGCTTGCGGTATGCAGCGCTTCGAACAGATGCGTCCGCTGACTGGTGACCCAGGACGAACGAGCACACCAGTTCACTCCGCTCGTTCAAGCTCGTCTGCTGTAGAAAACAGTAAGCAGACGCAGCTATACGGCACCGAACTTTAGGCGAAAGCTCCTTCAGACATTTAGACAACAACACAATTCTCATTGAGTCATACAGCGAAGAGTCTTCTCGGTGCATGGTTTCTGAACTCGGCTCCGCGCTCTTTTAGTGTCAGTTGAAAAAGTGGTTCCTGCGGCAAAAAAAATTTTTTTAACACGCAGGCCCTCCAGCAACTAGGAGGCACTGTAGTGAAGAAACGTTTCTCAAACACGTTTTAATCCATCGAAATGCCGAGGGTCATTATGGAAGCACAGTGACCGCTTCATTCGAAGGGCGGTACAACTATGCAATCGGTGGAGTCGAAGGAGAGTTTCGAGAGCCGCTTGCTAGTACGCATGATGAAGAAACCCGTACTGAGAGAAGCTGCGCATTTCACAAGAACACAGCACGGTTAGCCAAGACTATCCGAGCACCGCAGATGTCGCACGCGCCGCACTGAGCCCACCCGTTCCCTATGCAACACGCTTGCGATGACCTTAGGTGCGGGAAGTTTCCGCATGTAAATTTCGAAACTAAATTTTTTCGCGGCTCCTTTAAGGTTGCTTCTCACGAGAAAACTCATCTACGATGATTCTAGGTTGGCTAAATGCAATAGACCGAAAATATGAGCCTTCAGCCTTAAAGCAAAATCGTGTGAAGGAACTATATTTGTAAGGTTGTGTCTTCACATTCCACAGCTGGGTATTTTTATAGCGCGGAATTTGATCGGTGCATTCAACGATTACAACCTTTTCAATGTGCCGACAATCGCCCTAGTCTCATTTCCTCTTTAGTGAAAGGATTCAACCCTAATTTGCCCGGTTTACATGCTGCACAGCAATGCATGCAAAGCGATCTTACTTGATTTCGATGAGTCGTAACGTTTTAACCGGAAATACGAAATTTACAGGACGAATTTGAAAGTCTCAGCAAAGAAGCCAAGAGAAAATCAAGCGACGTTAGGAGAGCATGCATGCATAATACTCTGCGAAAAACGTGAAAAGCGCGTCTGATTAAGCTCCACACGGGTGCACAGCATTTTTGTTCATTTAAGAAGAACGCTTGCTTATTTGCAATACCAATAAGCACAAAAGAATCAGCGGAGTGACAGAGAGAACACAAAAGTTAGGAGAACAAACTTAGTGCCGAAGCAGAGCATAAGAACGCATCTGCTGTTGTTCTTGTTATTGTTGTTCTTGTTGCTGTTGGTGTTGGCGGTGGCGGCGGTGACGAAAACGTATATATGCAAAAGCACCGAATTCAACACACGTGTCTCAACAATGCGTAGTTCGCAAGAGCTTTCAAAGATAAAACACGTGCGCAAAATTTAACACGCAAGTAAGATACGCAGCTACAGCTCGTGGACAAGAAATGTTAGGAAAAGGGAGCGTGGAAACATAGCCTGAAAATTAAGAACAAAGGAATTGAAACAACTGAAATATTGCAATAATATAGAAAACAGCGGCTGCACAATCAGGTATGATTTGTGATTTATGATTTATGATTTAAGTGATAGCAAGCAGCAGACCAAAAATACGAAAGGCAAGGAGGCGGGTTCGAAGAATAATTTAGCGCAGTCCGTATAATAATAGCGTAATGAAAATTCCAAATAGTGAGCAGTAGACGAAAAAATATTGAGAAAGGTTAGGCTGCTCTAAGTAGGAAGACTATTTTATTACTTCGTGTAGTTGAACTAGCAGTCATTTGCGCTAGCACTGTCAAAAACATAATATATCAAGATTTCACACTAGCAAAAGGAAGCTGTGTTTCTGCTACAGAAATGTCTTTGAGTCTTTTTAATGACTCGACGATAAACAAAGAACGAAAGCTTTCACGAGAGCAAAAGAGAAGTTGACTTCTTTATTTTTATTTCTGGTACAAGTATTCTTAAAAACTGTTACGTTCTGCGACGTACCCGCCGTGGTTGCTCAGTGGCTATGGTGTTAGGCTGCTGAGCACGAGGTCGCGGGATCGAATCCCGGCCATGGCGGCCGTATTTCAATGGGGGCGAAATGCGCAAACACCCATGTACTTAGATTTAGGTGCGCGTTAAAGAACCCCAGGTGGTCGAAATTTCCGGAGTCCCCCACTGCGGCGTCCGTCATAATCAGAAAGTGGTTTTGGCACGTAAAACCCCATAATTTCTTTTTCTGCGACGTGGCGACAACCATTGTCAGTTTATTTCAACCTCGCGTTGAAATAATCTAACTGAAATGAAAGATACCACTGCGCTAAAACAGACCGTGTGACCTTGTGTGCAAGTGCAAGTGTAATATTATGTTATTTACGACGCCAATGTGCGGTCTTACGCACATTCCACCTTCCACCTACCACCTTCAGCACGGAACACCACGAAGCAGCATAGAAGCAAGACCGATCCATTCGGTTTGCGTAAAAATAAAAGAACTACAAAAATATATTTCATTAGTTCCATTATAATTCATTTTTTTTTTCTTTTCTTTCTTGTAGCTGT
>NC_134569.1:13353630-13466130 GCF_050947875.1 Dermacentor variabilis
GAGAAAATGGGGCAGGGAAGGGCGGGTGAGGAGATACTGGTGGAGGGGGGTCTTATTGTGGCGAAGGTTTCGACAGTTCCACTGCACAATCTCGAGGTCCTCTCCACGCACCATGTTTACGATAGATTAGAGGTAGAAGAGTTTGCGGGGACACGTCCCTTCTTTTTGGCCAGGGGCAGTGACTCCTGGAGGAAGCCCAGCATAGAAGCAAATGATTCCAATTGCTTGGATTGAGTTTGGAGGGTGGTGAGGATCTGGACAATCGAAGTTTCGAGCTGAAGCAAGCGAGTGTGGTGTGCGGTGGTGGTGGTTTCTACCAGGTCAGCCAATGGGGCGACCTGGGCGTTAGGGGACGGGGTGATGAACGTGGCAAGGTGCTCATTTAGCTTGGTAAGCTGGGATGTAAGAGAGGAGGTGGTTGTCTTTAGGGTTTGTGTCAATGCGTGGATTTGCTGTCGTAAATCTTGGGGAGATGCGCTGTTGTTCGCGCTGGTGACGCTCAAGCATTGTGAGCCGGAGATCGAAGGAGCGGTTCTCGTCAATCAGGGATGCTTGCACCGAGGGCCCTTTCACTGTAGCGGCGTAGGAGCCTGGAGGTGATGGAGCTTGAGTTGAAGGAGATGCATGATTAGTGAAAGAGGCGGAAGAAGGGGTGGGCTGCATGGCCCTGCGCAAAGCTGTGCGACGGAGAAACGCGGCTTTGGCACACTCGCGTTGTTTAGCGAGGAGGAAGGGGCAGGTGGGGTCGAGAGAGGGATGTGTGTTTACTTGGCAATGAATGCATCATGGTTGGGCACACGCGTGAGCGGTAGGATCTGCGGGTAGGGGAGCAGCACAGCGGCGGCACTTGGCCTGAACGTTGTGCTGAGGGCATTGGTGAGCACGGTGTCCCAGAGCAAGACAACGGGTGCATGTGGGGGGCTTAGGCTTATGAGGGCGGCATCGGAAAGCGACGCATTTAAAATATATGAAGTGGGGGTATGACGGTGCCAGCGAAGGTTATGAGCACTGATTCTGTGCTGCTCATCATACGAGCAGCGAGAATATCAGTCGTGTATGATTCAAGGTCATGCATGAGCTGAAAAGGAGTAAAGTGACCACCGACGTTATGAATGACGCCGAGGCAGGAAATGGGAGGATTGGGGGCATATGTTTTGACGGTGATTGGCTTACCATGGAGCTGAAGATGCGTGAGAGAAAGTAGGAGTTGGGCGGTGAGAGGGGAGTGTGTTTTCAGAAATACAAGGCTCTGAGCTGGCTTGGCCTGAAGGGTGATCTCTGCGCTGGTTTTGGAGGAGAGATGTGCGGCGGAGATGATGGCGGCAAGCAAGTCGTAAAGAGGCAGCTTGGGAGTGAGGGTACCGGGCGGAAGTTGGATCCCAACTGAGATGAGCTCGGTGCGAGGGCGGGCGGCGGAGGCAGGTTTACGGCTGGTACTGACGGTGCTCCAGTCGCTTTCTAATGATGGCGTACTATGGTCGTTGTCTGGGGACGACGTGAAATCCATCTCCGCCGACGAGTCGTCAGCCGGATACACGGTGGTCAAGGAGGTAGGGGCGACAGAAACACATCTCGAAACATTGGGAATGACATCGGCGGGCATAGAGTTTGCACTGTCCAGCACGGCAGAAGTGGTGGATCCAGTGGGAACGGCTGCAACAAGCGCGTTCAGCTGCGATTCTGATGTCTGATTGCAGCTCTTTACAACAGGCGCCAATGTGGCTGGAATAGACGCGGCGGCATCCGCGGCGGCGACGGTGAACGCTGCTGGCTGCGACACATTTAGTGGTACGAGACTCTTGGCGTCGCTGACAGCGTGGAGCTTGGTCATAGGAGACATTGAGGCGACGAACGCCAACTGCGACCCGGCGGTCGAGTCAGAGCTCTCAGCGTTGCTCACAGCGTCGAACGTGGCTGGAATATGCACGGTGGTGTGCGCGGAGTGCAGGAACGCGGCCGATTGAGGCAGGGCTGCTGGCTTAGAATTAGTCACGTCGCTGGTAACATTCAGCGTTGACAGAGTAGGCACAGTGGCACCAGCGGCGGTAGAAGAGGAGGCCAGCGGGGCATTGGTTGCTGTCGGCTGCCGGGTCTTCGTGAGACGCTGCATTTCAGAGGTGCAGGCGCGGCGAGTTAGGGTTAGCGCGGCGCCGCGCCGCTTCGTAGATTTGGAGGGGCCTGGAGGGCCAGCCTGGCGTCGGACCGGGAGTCGTATGGTGGCCACTTGTGGCGGAAGTCTTCGTGAAAAGATGAAGAGTAGACCCAAGGGCGGGCAAGGCCCTGGACCGGGCCAAGGACAGGTGAAAACGGAGCACGATATGCAGCCAGATAACCAGAGTGGCGCCACGTATCTTTCTTTTTCCGTTCGACTCTAAAAAGTAAAGTGCACTCGCTAAACATGGCAATACTGGCAACCTTGTGCGTACATGTGTTTTTGTGTACAGTGCGATGTGGCTACCGACATTTTCTGTTCTTGCTGTGATCGTGTGCCTCCACACTGTAAATATTGTGCTGGTAATCTCACAATCTTTCCTTGCTATGGACTCTGTACAAGTTCTAGACTGGACATTCTTCACACAGGTGCCTAGCATGATGAGGGACATGACATGATATTGACACGTGTACTTGTTTATCTTTAGCGTGCGACCATGTTTTACCACCTAACAAATGTTATCGCACAGCACAGGACACGCCAAGCATGTATCCGAAGTTTCTGGAATGTTATCGGTGGTTCCATCTGCTGTCTGTGACCGAACCTTGTGTAATCGGATTGCATGTGCGCACAACGCAAATAATGTAGAACTTTGTGGAAGACATGCGGGTCCCAGCAATCACTCTGGAACATTCGACAACTGATGTATAAAAGCCGACGTGCTTGACTCGCTGATCAAATTTTCGATGATTGCCGAGTTTGTCCGCCGCTATCTTCGTTCTTTCAGTGTAGCCTGCTTTTGAAGGCACAAGTTTGCCCAATAAAATTCGTTAATCACAGTTTTGCTGCCTTCTTCACCGTCACTACTACATGACAATATATGCAGTAAACCTCGCAGTGATCAAGAGAAAGTTGGTGCTTGTGTACAGAATCAAAGGGTGCTCTGTATTAAGAGGAGGGAAGCAGCAAGCATAAGTGAGATCAAGCAGTGCTTGAACTGTTTATGGAACCAAAATTGTTATATTTACAAGCAAGGGTAAGCTTATGACAAACAAGAAGAATCATGGAGCTGCAAGCACATTCATATGGGAACGAATTACCAGGGAAGCTGCTTAGTCTGCAAACATGGACTGCATACATGGGCTGCATACATTATGAAATCACATTTTTTTCATACGGCATCACACTACACCAAAACAAGCACTGCCGTGGTCACCACACCTCCAACGCATCTGCCGTAACCACTGCTGCAGCCGTTCCGACACCTCCGACGCATGTGACGTTAAAACCACAGAAGCACAGGCCACGTGCACAGGCGGCATCGCCACACTCTTTCCCCATCTCTCCCTGCCCGTCTTCTTGCTGTAGTGCTGTCAGTACATTCTTTACCCTTCTCCCCTGCCCATCTCCATTCTAGTAGTGCCGATACCTCTGATGTGCGTGACGTTATAACCACAGAAGTGCAAGCCGTGTGCACAAGTGCCATCACCACTCTTTGTCCCTCTCCCCCAAATGGTTGGCTGCGCGTGCATTCCTGTCCACAATACAAATGCAAGATGCCCGGGGTACCCCCTCTGGGAATGCATGCGGGGGATGCATAGAGGTAAACAGTTTCACTGTAAAATCAAACTCACTTTTCTTTACCTCAAGCACTGTGGGAACGACACTACTCCCTTCAGCCTTCTATGGAGATTGCCGACCTACTTTCTATGAAAGCTTCATTAAACTCTCTTGGCAAGGGTTCCCATGTTACAACAAGTGAATCTCTCTTGAGATAAAGATGAAGGAGTCAAAAGGAGTTCACTGATAAGTGAATCTCTCTTGAGATAAAGATGAAGGAGTCAAAAGGAGTTCACTGATGCGTGTGTGACACGGGCATAAGACAAGGCGAGGGTCTTGTGCCCAAAAAGGGAGGCAATAATAACTGCTTAGTGAACCATTCTTGAAGTGAACCACACTGCTACAGTTCATCATTAGTGCTACTGTTCGAAGAGTCGTTTATCCGCCCAACACATAAACCACTGGAAGTGCAATCCCTGCTGCAGCCTTCAATAGCATGACCGTTGTTTAGGGAGGCAAATAATAGCTGCTTAGTCAACCATTTTTGTGATGATTTTTGAAGTGAACCACACTGCTCGATTTCTTCCATTGTATGTGCATCATTGTACAATCCTGAACATGGTGGTACTCATTTCGGTTTGAGTGTGTACTATACAAGTAAAGCTTTCGTGAGATGGGTTTAATCTGCTTATGATGGGCCCTTCTTGCTATTGAAGTTATGACAACGTTCGTGAAGGCTCGAGTACAGCAGGCACATCTTTTGCAAGAGCAATAACGGCTAATACTGACGACTTTGTGAGAACACACACCATCCTAGATAAACTGTGGCGATACGAATAATAAGGAACAGAGCACAGACAACATTCGAGGTGCGGCAAGGTTTCTGGTAAATGAAATTCATTCAAAGCCATGGGTACGCGTTGAAAACAATGCACACAATGAAATTCTTGCTGGTGTTTGGATGGGTGTGTGACGTAGCAGGGGAATGGGAAGAGGTGAGTATCAAAACGTGTTGGAGGTGTTGCTGCACAATGGTCCTGATAACCTTCGTGGGCCTCCAAGATAATGAGATGTGGGTGTGCACCAAAGAATAACTCGCGAAGATGGCTGTAATACTGTGCGCTTTGTGCGAACACATATAAGTCAACGTCCGAAAAGTTGGGCAGTTTGAAAAAAATAATGCATGCCTTCTACAGCTCCGAAGGGCTCAAATTGCCATAGGCACGTCTGAAATGGCTTTGGAGGCCTGCTGATACACACATTAGGCGTACCGGTGCTCATACTGTCACAGGAGGTGGTGGGTGTACGTGTGCATAACTTAAGAATAGATATCGTGAACCATGACAGTTGGCCCTTTCCGCTCTTAGTGTGCTTCACCGAGTAACATTGCTGTATTGCGGCGAAGCTGACTTTTGGGACTAGGAGTTATGCCGCAAGCCGTGCTTTCCGCGCGTCTCGCCATCGGCGAGGATTACAAAGGCGGAGTCTGTGCCATTGCTGACAGCGGCGAATTCTTTCAATGAAAAACACAGCACTGAACAGCAAAAAGCTTTGTAGCGAACGTTGAAGCAGCTAGGCCTAACGTTGCCGCATGTGGCCAAGCACAAGGTCGCGGAATCGAATCCCGGCCGCGGCGGCCGCATTTCGATAGGGCCAATACGAAAACACCCGTGTACTTAGATTTAAGTGCACGTTAAGGAACCCCAGGTGGTCCAAATTTCCGAAGTCTCCCACTGCTTCACGCCTTATAATCAGATCGTGGTTTTGGCACATAAAACCCCATAATTTAATTGATGAAGTTAATTTAGGTGGCTACGGCTGCCAGGAGATCTAAGTGCGAGTGCGCTGTTCCAAGGCAGCAGGAAATCAAAATGGCGGCGGTGGTGGCTTCGATTGATGCCATTTCGGACCTGCGGTCATGGCAAAAATTCCGGAAAATCAGACGGCGAAGAGCTTTTGCATACAAAATTTCAGACATTCTTATACATCAACTCATGGGATTCGTGGCGACGTCCAGAAGATCGGTCGTTGACTGTAGTATGTATTTCGGGGATATGAAGCCAGAATTTGTCAGGGGGGCTTGAAACAAATTTTGTGCACATCCTCTTTGTCAGAGGCCAATTTTTCCATTATTGCAACCTGGTTCTGCTGCTAAGCTTAAAGTCACGAGTTCATTTCCTGGCTCCTGCAGCCACATTTAGATGGTGGCAAAAAGCAGGATATGGGTGCACATTAAAGAACTAAGGATGGGTAAATAGTGGAAGTACTACTGACCAACTATTCGTATTCGTAAAAGAACTAATATTCGGTATTTTTGAATAATCGAAACTGACTGAATATTTCGCAACAACTGACTTTTACAATCTGGTTACTGTTCACTGTCTGCTAAACTATGTATGTCGCTCTTAATCAGAAGTGAGACCACAATACTTTTCCAAGTAATGCAGAAACAGAATCTGTTGTGCAAGGTTTGATTTTGGCTCTGTGGTGTTAGCCTACGTGACAGCATGTATTTTTGCTTGTAGTGTGTCATTTAGTGTTTTTGGCAGTGTAATCATGCAGCAGTTCTATATTTTATGCTGCAACCAGTAACATATTTTATTTTTTGCCAGGGGCTCTTTTACATGTGTCTAAGACACAAGTCCCTCCCCAGCTTTCTTTTCTTCTTGTTCCGCAACTTCTGATCTTTTTTCAACAAACATTTATTTGGCATTTTTGTAAAGCTAATCGTGCAGCAGCCACTCATTTTTTGAAAGCTTGTCTGAAACCAGGCTCTAAAGATTTTCAAGCAGTTTTTTAGAGCACAGCTCTTGGGCGCCCGTTGCTGCGTTGAGCTTCAGTGTCAGCGTTTCTCATAATCGAGCGTACAAGCACAGTGAAGGATGAAAGAGCGAGTGTGGAACGCAGTGGAAGATAAAAGACTGCGATTACAAAGAGGGTGACAGGAGGAAAGCAGACAAGGAGGGTGCAGTGGAAGCATGAGGAGGAAAACAGAGGAGGAGATTACTGCGAAAGGGTGAGAAGGAAAGGGGAGTGCTGGCGGCGACTAGGCATGCGGCAAGCGCATGCACCGACACCATATATGGAAACAAAGCACTGGCGTGGGCTTTGGACCTAGTGTGCATACGCTTTTTCATTTGCCACTGCCACTAGAGAATGCACTCCGTGCGAGCCATGTGTTCCCGTGTTCATGCTTTCTTTCTGAACATTGAATGTCACAACTGATGGAAATGCTTCGCCTGCTGGTGCTGCTAAACGAGCTGCCCGAGCAGAGGCTCAGAGCCGCCGCCAAGAGGACCCTGTCATTCAGCATCAAATTCTTTGCCACAGTATATGAATTCAAAAGACCTAAACAGCTGTGCTCAATATTTGCATTAAGGAGTATCATAATTGTCAGTGAATATTTTCTCATGACAATTAGTGATTTTGTCTTTAAAACTTATCCTCTGTCCCTGATAGTTTATCTTTTTTTTTGTGCTAGTCAGTACAGGCATAGTACCTAATGATTCTGAAGAAACTCTTCCTGCTGTAAATAGATACATCTGCATTTGACTATTCAATATTCAAATTTGATATTGAATACAATTACTATTTGCATTTCATTCATATTCGCAAAAGTTTATATATTTGCCCACCTCTAAAAACTCTAGGTGGTGAAAATTAATCAGGAGCCTTCCGCTGAGGCAGCTCTGATATCTCCACTGTTGCCTTGGGATGTTTAACTTCACAAATCAGTCAGTCTTGCTGCATGGCCAGGTTATTCTTCTACTCCATTTATATCTCTGTTGTACATTTCCCTACTCTGATGCCTTGCTACCTTAGTTGTGTGAGCCAAATGACAAGGATGGTCCCCTTGCCATGCAGGCCAGATTTTGCAGCTGCCTGGATGAACCTAGGCATTGTTCAGAGCAGTTTAGGCCTACTGGATGATGCTGAGCAGAGCTACCGAACTGCCATAAACCACAGAACCAAGTATCCAGACTGCTACTACAATCTTGGAAACCTGGTGAGTACTGAAAGTGGGTGTAACAAGGTTAGACCATATGCCCATATTTACTGTGCCTACTTTGTCATTCCCTGCTAAGAATGAAATATATATCCACAAAGTGTATGACTACAAAACCATAACATCGAAATTAGGATTAGAAACATGGGACAGTGTTTATAATGTCACTACCGCTGATGAAAATTTTCAAGCTTTTCTTAATATAGGTCACATGAGCAGTTCTTATTCTACGATATCCTACAGTAGAAAAGGTTTGAAGAGAAAGCCGTGGATTACACAAGGCCTTTTAAAATCAATAAATCATAAGAATAATCTACATAAGAAACTTAAGCTCTGTCCTTATAGACTGGGGTTACTGCAGATCTTACCTCAGAACAACAGCCTGCGAACTTTGAGCACCCTCATGATTTACCCATAATAAACCATCACTGCAGCTCCTCTTATATGGCTCCTACTGATCCTGCTGAGGTTCGTAGTGCTGTGCTTTCATTAAACAACACAAATTGTGTAGGACGTGATGACTTACCTGTAGCCTTGTTGAAACAGTCAGTGAATTTTATTGCTGATCCTTTAGCAGACATAACAAATACAGCATTATTATCTGGTGCCTTTCCAATACCTTTGAAGCTTGGCAAAATAATACTGCTATTTAAAAAGAACAACAAACTACTAGTCGGAAATTACTGGCCCATCACATTGCTTTTGCCTCTATCCAAGATAATCGAGAAACTAGGTACTACTTAAACGGGGGAATTAGACTTTATTTTGAAAACAACTAAATTTTATCAAGTACAAATATGACATGAAAGTGAAAAGTGCAGAACTAGCCTTGCTGACCTTGACTGAAAAAATTAGGCATAATATTGAAAATAGGCTCCTCACAATGGGGATATTTATTGACCTGATAAAAACATTCGATGTAATCAATTGCAAGAAAGTGCTGTCTAAATTAGAAGGCTACAGTATTCATGGCACTCCTAAATAGTTCATAGAAAGCTATCCGATAAATAGGCAACAGTACGTCTGCATCACTGGATGAAGTTCTGGTAAAAAAAAACATTAATACAGGTTTCCCACAGTGGTCTATGTTAGGTCCTTTCTTGTTCATTCTATTCATAAATGATCTCCCATTGTACATACTGGAGAGAATCTGTCCCATGCGCAGATGACACATATCTGTTCATAGCGGCTGAGGATGAGAAAGATTTATACAAAAAAGCTAATCACACTCAACTGGCTCTCTTACTGGTTACACAGAAATGCGTTGATTCCAAATGTTACTAAAAACAGTTTTATGTTTTTTTCTGCTTAAACCACGCTGCTTAGTGAAGATGGCGAGTAGCTCTTCAATGGGGTTGCTCTCCGAAAAGTTAGGCAGTCATACAAAATTCATAGGATTAGTGATAGACGAACGTCTAACGTGGCACTATCATGTACAGTAGCCGTCTGATTTTTTGAACTTCATACTTTGAACTTTCGGACTTCATAAATGCACCATCAGGGTTCCCATAGAGCTAATGCATTTTTGCGACCAATTTTTCGGACAACATAAAGCCAGAAGTTCGATTTTCTGGACAAAATTTGCTGTGACGGACCAGCCCTGTGAGTCGGGGAGGTTGCCATTTGGAATCTTGAGCCACCTGACTAGCTTCGGATCAAACATGAAGTGGCTTGGAATGGTATAGTAATTTGATTAGCAAGTATAGGAGGCATCCAAATCTACGCGGCAA
Source organism: Dermacentor variabilis (assembly GCF_050947875.1). Classification (NCBI taxonomy): domain Eukaryota; kingdom Metazoa; phylum Arthropoda; class Arachnida; order Ixodida; family Ixodidae; genus Dermacentor; species Dermacentor variabilis. Next base: position 13,363,079 of record NC_134569.1, read on the forward strand.
TGGTGGCGCCTTTTGTAAGGCACGCCGATCTTAAAGGTCATGCTTTTGCCTGTAGCCTGCAGTGGAAGCAATTTTGAGAGCCAGAAACTGGTAATGTGCAGCCAGTTTTGGACACCACCTATGAACGCCAGCTGACATTCAAGATAACCACCATCATCATCAGTTTTGCCTCAATGTCCTAGGTGGTGTCACGCACGTTTTCGTCCAGCAATGATCCGCTGGCTTTTATCCAGTACAGTGCAATTGAAATCATCACCTGCCATCACTAGCCGCCGTACAATATATCATCGCTATTTCAGTGTGTTGTGGCCGTTCATTCAGCGCAACGCCATCGTGTTTTCGATGCCATGGCCCCTGCTCTTCACACGCCTCCGGTGAATGTGTCGAAGAAGCATGAAAAATATTCGACCATGGTGCTGGACAAGAAGGCCACCATCACCAGGCTTATCGAGCAAGGACGGACCCAAGTCGATGTCATGAAGGAGTTTAGTATCTCCAAACAGACCTTGTCTGATTACATGAAAAACAAAGAAAAGATCTTGCCTGCAGTCGACCAGTCACACTGCAAAACTAAAAAAAAAAGAATGACCGGAAAGGACAACATCCGGAGCTTGAAGAGGCCATGCAGCTGTGGTTGAAAGGAGTCCTAGCAAAGAACCTCCCCATTTTGGGCAACATGCTCAAGCAGAAATCCGAGATGCTCGCTTTAAAAATGGGCATTCAGGACTTCAAGTTCACCAATGGGTGGATCCATGGGTTTAAGGGGGGAAGCGGGGATCAGATCGCGAGCACGCTTTTCAGAATCTACAGCATCATTTCTATCTTGTACTGAAATATTTCACCGAAAAACAAACTCTAAGCACTGAAAATAAATATATTTGTCGGTGCCAGCGTCCACACATCTGCCCGAAATCTCGAAAAAGCCGCGAAGTTCAAGGCGCGACTGCTCGGCTTTCCCGCCACGGAGCGCCGCCATTTTGGTATCGTTGGAAAGCCCGACTCTTTGACTCTTTGTCCCAGCCCTTCCCTTCCTCCCCTGCCAGCCAGCAAGCGCACAAAAAAAGAAAAACAGGAGGGTGGCAGCACGGAGCAGCCAATGGCTGCCGCGCCCCGATTGGCTCTGCGCCGCGGCTCGTTGTAAGGCGCCTCCTCATTGGCCGACGCCGCGCCATAATGGCAACTGAGGCAAGGAGCGCAAGGAGCGTCTGCTTTTGTCCGCTGCTGGGAAGCCTTTCTGGCCTTTCCTTCTCTTGTGTTTCGAGGACTTCGACCACGTGCAATGGATCTGCGCACATTCGAAAAGAAGTTCCGGACGAAGCATGCCTACGGGAAGCGGAAACGCAAGCCCGTCACAGCAAGGAAGAAGCGGCGATTGTCAGCAGGTGGTTCAGCCGAGCCGAGCGTCCGTTCAGAATCGGCGGAGTACACGCCCAACGTGCTGTGCGATCTCTCGCCCAACGTGCTGCGAGATCTTGCGCCGAGTCGAGCACCAGCCAGCGATAGTGAGACGAACCATGATCTTTTGCTGTCGAAGCGCGGGCGCAGTGTTACTTCACCGGTGATGATCGACATGCCAGTGAGTCTCGGTGTACGCGAGCGTCCCGCCACACGCGAGCGTCCTGTCGCAAGTTCGTCCAGCACAGATTACGGAGTGGGCTTGCAGCGGTCATAGCCGCGCCCGACTGCAGAGCATCGGAGACGCGCTTCCGCGGTGAGTCGTTCAACGCCGAGATGTCTCCGCAGCCAACAAACGCCAGTGAAGGCAGTCCCATGCCATCTATGAGTTCTGGCGCTTTGACGGAGCTGAAACGCGGGCGCACGCTCGCTGCCGCGGATGCCGCTGCGGCCGTCCTTGCCGCTCGTCACAGTGTTGACTGTTCGCCCAGTGAACGTCGCACTATTCAAGCTCACCTGAAAACACGATTTGTGTCCGCGGAAACTGCAAAACTGCAAGCATCGAGAGTTCACGAATCGCTTCGCGCAGTTTCAGCAACGGAGCGCAAGTTCGGGCTGACTGGCTCACAGGAAAATGCCATTGCCGCACCTCCAGAAGAGGAGTTTATGCTTGTTCAAGTTGCTGCTTTGAACTCGCTGATTGGTTCCCCGCTTTGCCCAACTTGTCAGCAGCCCGGCCTAGCAGTGCACCGCGAGACTGAACTGGGGCTAGCTGTGAAGATGGTACTTTCATGCATTTCCTGTGGTAGTACCCTACAGTCTGAGTGTTCCTCACAAAGTAAGAGCGGCTCTAGAGCTTTTGAGGTCAACATCAGAGCTATACAAGCAATAAAGAGCATTGGGAAAGGACCAACTGCTCTTAATCTTCTGGGCCACCATGAATGTCTCGCATCGTGGGTTACACCACAAAACATATGATAGGCACCTCAAAAAGACTTTCAAGCCTGCCGCAGCGGCAGCTGCAAACAACATCTTTACAGATGCTGTAGAGGCAGTGAAAAAGGTTTACACTGAAATGGAGACTACATTTTCAAAGAACATCACTGTAGTGTATGATGGCACATGGTCGACACGCGGCCACAGCTCCCATACCGGCGTAGGCTGTATAATTGAATTCCATACAGGGCTTGTGTTGGACTGCATAGTTCTGTCCAACTTCTGCCTTGGGTGCAGCCGACAGCCAGCAGAAAGTGACCCCAACTATGCTGAATGGAAGCAGCAACACCAGTGCCAGAAAAACACTGATGTGAATTCTGGAAGAATGGAGGTTGAGGCTGCACTACAGCTCTTCAGGCACTCCTTGAGCAGAAATGATTTACGTTACACAAACATAGTTTGTGATAGGGACAGCCGCATGTTTCGCACTCTATGTGATGAAGAAGTTTATGGTTTTGTGCAGCTATCTAAAGAGGACTGCATAAATCATGTGAAAAAACGAATGGGGGCTGCACTTCGCTCTTTGGTAGCCAAGGCAAAGAAAGGAGAGCCACTAGGTGGAAAGGGGGGCCTGACACAGCAGCTCATCAAAAAACTGACGAACTACTATGGCCTTGCTCTGTGGAACCACTCAGAAGTCGAGGAAATGCAAAGGGCAGTAATGGCAACGTACTACCACATCACATCAACAGATGATGAGCCCCATCATGAGCTGTGTCCCCCTGGCCCCCTTAGCTGGTGCAACCACGGATAAGCTGAGGCAGAAGGGCAGCCAGCACCAGCAAGTACAAGTACAAGCTTTCAGCTAAAGTTGCTGAAGCGCTTCTGCCTGTGTACCAGCGCCTCTCAGACCCTCAGTTGCTGGCCCGGTGCAGAGGAGGCAAAACTCAAAACGCGGCTGAGAGTCTCCATTCAGTGATATGGTCACTAGTATCAAAAGACCAGCATGCCTCACTGTTTGCCGTGGAAACAGCAGTGCACGAGGCAATTTCAAGGTACAACTCGGGCAGTCTGAAAGCTTATTCAGACCTGTGCACAACATTGGGCCTGAGCCCTGGTGCCCTCTCTCTTCAGCGGGCTGTCGAGAAAGATTCCCAGCGAATGAAGAAGGCACACAAAGTCCATCTTCTGAAAGGACAGAGGGCTAATAAGTCACCTGCTGCCAAGGACACCAAATTTTACAATGCAGGAGCATTCTAGACAGTGTGTGCCAGTATGGAACTTTGAGGCTTGTTTTCTCAAAAGTTTGTTTTGGGCTTATCACCTCGCTCGTGGAAAGCATAGCACGGCAATGGGAGCACGGATTTTAAACCTGTTTGTTTTGCTGCAATTGCTGAAGTGTGCCTTATGTCAAGACAGTCTCAGATTTACCATTTAGGCTCACCATTTTTTATTACACAATAATTGGAGCATGATGCATTCTAAACATAAAGAGAAGGTGCATACTATATCGTTTAGAAGAAGAGCAGAGAAATTTAAAAAGAAATTAAGAGAATCTTGACTTAGACTATACTTCTTAGTAACTATTAAAAACATTTACAGACCCATAACCCATTTTGCTGTCACGCTAGGCTTTCCACGAGCAAGCAACATGTGAGCAATATATAAATAATGATAAAATAAAAACTGATGAAGATATTATTGTGAAACTTTGTAGCTGTCTGTTTGATGCTATTTCAAACCTGTATGCCAAATTTCATCACTCTAAGTTAAAAAATGAAAAAGTTTGTTCCGATCCCCTCATCCCCCCTTAAGAAAAGGCACAGAGTCTCTTTCTAGAAAGTTTGTGGGGAGAGCAGTGCCATGGATCTATCTGCTGTCATGGATTACCGGACAAGTGAGTTGAAGGCTCTAGTACAAGAGTATGCTCCTGCAGACATTTTTAATTGTGATGAGACAGGCCTATTTTCAAAATGCTGCCAGACCATTCACTTTCCTTTACTAATGAGGCCTGCGCTGGTGGGAAGCCTGGTAAGAAGAGGTAAACTGTCATGTTCGGGGCAAATGTGGTTGGCCGCCGAATGCAATGAGTGTGCTCCGACCGATGGACCAAGGGGTCATTAAAAACCTCAAGGTGCACTACTAGGCCCGTTTACTTGGCCGCACACTCATGTGCTTTGACAACACGAAGACGTACTCCGTTAAACCTGTTCTTGGCATGTGGCATGCTAGTGGATGCATGAAAGGCTGTTCGACGATTACAGATTTTTTTAGGCATGCTGGATTTTGCAACTCTGAAGAACCTGTGACCAAAGAAACAAATGGCACCGCTAAAGACATCGACACTGGTGAGCAGGTGATTGCCGACTTGCGCAGCAGTGGGGTGGACCTTCCCACTGCTGTTACTTTTCACGAGTTTGCAGCAATCGACAACAACATAGAGTTGTGTGCGGAGCTTATGTACGACGAGATCGTGCGCCAGGTGACAGCACCACCGCAAAGCGACTCGAACTCCAACACCTTTGGCCACCTGCAACCATCAATGCAAGACATTGTCAATGCTTTAACATTGTTGTCTAGTGTGTATGATGAGAATGTGACGCTTGCACAGGTGCAAGCAGACGTCGTTACAAAAAGCAGGAATTTAAAACAAGGAACCATCCACGGCTTTTCAGTCTAGCTTAGCTGGAATAAAGTTCGGTTTTGCAACTCACGGGTTTTTCGGACTGTTCTTTTATTCAGACTATTTTTCGGTCTCCTCCAGGTACAGAAATTCGGTTGGCTACTGCACATGAGGTAACTAGGAAGCTTTACATAAAGGTAACAATACTTTATAAGCTGCAGCATCTATTTCCACTATGAACCCTTCTAATCCTTTACCGTAGTTTTGTCGAATCGTATGTGTCATACTGTATTTCAAGTTGTGGACTTGTGCATCCGACAACATTACAGCCAGTTGAGGTAGCTCAAAATACAGTTCTATGAATAATCACTTTTTCCCAACATACTGAGTCTATATCATTTGCTTATCTTCTATTAAATATTTTAATGTTGCATAATCACACTCATTTTCGCATTGCAGCTCTTATGTACAAATTTCTGAAAAATATTATACAAAGTCTGTCAGTTCAATTTCATCAACACATAACACAGTGTCCAACACGATCCTCATTATTACCTCGTTAACAGTTTCACATACATGCACAAATTATGGAACATTTTCCTTTATATATACTGCAGCCAGTCTTTGGAATGCCCTTCCTAAAGACATAACTTCGTCATCATCCTTTCAGTATTTTTCAAACTCACTGCACTAGTATTTCCTGTACAGTTCTGAAATTCACAAAAGGTTTGTTTCCTTTTGTGTACCGTATAGCGTTTTGCCTTTCTTTTTTTGTGTGTGCATCCATCTACGTGATCTTGTTACACAGATATAAATAACACTATCTATCATAGGGACCCCTTCCACAACTCACTTTGAGTTCTGGGAGCCCAACTGTATAAATATGGTGCACTGTATTCCATTTTGTTATGAATAATAAACTGATTCATTGATTTATTGATTGATTGATTTAATGGCTACACAAGTGTTCTCAGTGTTGTCAATGTTTACTTTGTGGACATTATTTTCCATTTATTTAACTCTTTATCCATATGTAAGGTAAATGGTATTTTCTTTGCAACTTATTTGTTTTATTACTCATATCCTTTGTTTTTTGTTAAAAATGCGTTACCGCACTTACTAGTTTATTCTGTTGCTGAAACTGTGTAAACACTTTACGAGCAGTGCACTGACAGTGCTGTCATGAGGTAGATGCAGGTGCCATGCCAACATTGCAAGCAAGTTAGCGTACCAGAATGTGTAGTGACGAATATTACAAAATTGTATCAAGTTAACCCCCATATTTAGTGTATACTTATGGGGTACATTTATGTTAGATGCACCAGGAATGCAAGAAGGCTTATGGTAAACATTTGCAACACAGCCAATGTCCAATTCACTAGGGACTGCCTAGGGACCCCGAAAACATCCAAAAAATTGGGCAGTTAAAAACAAACAAATGCATGCAGGAAACACACCATCTTATTTATTTATTTATTTATTTATTTATTTATTTATTTATTTATTTATGTACCCTAAAGGGCCTGAAGGGCATTACTCAAAGGGGAGGGGGGAGGGGGTGCATTACAAAATAATTGTGTCAAATATAGAAACACCTGAACAAACAAGAAGAAGAAAAAGAAAGCTACGAGTTAGGTTAAAGGAAAACACCTTGGTATGAAGTTTTGTGACACATTCAGGATGCTATTCAAATTGAAATCAGGTGCAATGAGATAAATATTGCACAGTTACAAATGTGCATAAATAACAGAAACACTGAAATGAATCTCAGAATTGGTAAGTACAGTATTATAATATAGTGCCACATTTAAATGTGCACGAGTAAACAAAACAAAAAAAGAAAGAAAGAAAAGCGTTATATGGTTCTAAGAGACGCATACACATAAAAACAGCCATTATGCATGGAGATGCTCCAGAAGTTCCCTTTGAAAACTAGCTGCATCAGTGCAAGCAAAAATGTTTTCTGGTAATGTGTTCCATTCGTTTATGGTTGCACTAGAGGTGAACATGGGTACTTTAGTGTACGAGCAAATATGGTTTGCACTTTGTGTTCATGATCCCGCCTGGATGAAATGTGATGTGCCGGTTGAATGCGACTAGTAGTTGCAAATGTTGGCTCACCGTAATATAAAGAATGAAAGAATGTTAAAGGCAAATATTTATGCGTCGGGTGTTCAGAGCGGAAATGTTGATTCTGCTTTTTAACAATGATACGCTCATATAGGGTGAATATGAGGAAAGTATGAATCTTACCGCCTTATTCTGTACTGACTCGATGCGGTTCTGCAAAGCAACAGTACCTGGGTGCCATATTATGGATGCATATTCTAACAAAGACCACATGTGAGATGTGCGACTGTGAAGCTTCGTTTCTGAGTTGGCAGGATACAAATGATGTTTGATTAATCCTATTTTCTTAAGTGCCATCTTGGTTACCTATATATTCTATGTGTTTTTTGCCAAGTTAGATCTGTAGTTAAATAGATGCCCAGGTACTTAAAGCTTTGCACTCTCTCTCTACCTGTATTGTTTATTGGGTAAATGTTTAGAGGAGTACTAGTAAGTTTAGAAAATGTAATAAGCTTTGTTTTTTATACGTTTTATCTCCATATGTCAGACCTTACACCACTTGCCAAGTTTCATTAGGTCAGTTTGTAAGCAAGTCACATCCTCGGGAGTTAATATTTGCCTGTAAATGGCGCAGTCATCAGCAAGAAGTCTCATTTGAGAGCCTATGATATAAGTTATATAATTAATATAAATGAGAAAAAGCAATGGTCCCATAACTGACCCTTGTGGCACTTTTAGCCCCTCTACCCTTGTGAAGGGGCTAATAGATACAGATAATTATATAAAGAAGAAAACACAATAATCACATAGCAGTGCATAGTACAATGTGAAAATAACGCAAGTTATAGTGACACAATAAGCATATCATAAAAATATAGACGAAATATAATACAGGTGGGTAATACAGACGAAATAAAAATGCATGATATACACAGTGAAAGGGTGAGAAGATAAGCTCAGATGGATAGAAGATAAATCATAATACAAGTATGTAGATTAGGTGGGTAGTACAATGGAAATAACTTATAAACACTGCTGGTCAGAAGAAAGCAGAGCTACTCTAACCATGTCAATATAATAAAGTCAAGGTATACTAGATAATGTTAGTAAGTGCCTTACGGAAGTCATCGGTGTTAGTAATACAGACTAGTGGATCCGGTAGGTGTTCCATTCATGGCATGTTTTTGAATGAAACGAGTTACCATAGGTAGTCGTTCTGTGGAATAGGTTGTTCGCTTTATGATGATGGTCCAAGCGTGCAGAAGTAAAAGAAGCTGGTTCAGTATAGTGCGATTTGAGTGTGGGAATTGAATGGTATATTTTATGGAACAAATAAAGGCAAGAAACTTTTCTGCATTCGGTAAGGGGACATATCTTGAGGGCCAGTTTCATGCTAGTTACGCTTGCTGTGCCCCGGTAATTGTTAAGAATAAAACGAACGGAATGATTCTGTACAGCTTCTAAGGTGTTAATTAGTGTTAATTGATAAGGGTCCCATATTGATTATACGTACTCTAGATTAGATCGAATGTAGGTGACATATAGCTGTTGCTTTAGAGAAGAAGGTGCCAGCAGGAAATTGCATTTGAGGTAGCCCAGTATGCGATTAGCTTTGGATGTAATATGTTCAGTATGTCACTTCCATGAGAGATCATTTGTAATATGCACTCCGAGGTACTTATAACATGATACTGATTCGAGTGAGATGTTGTTAATGTAGTAATTAGGAAAAGTTACTTGGTTACGTGAGATTATCATGAATATACATTTTGAGGCGTTAAGATTCATGTGCCAGCGAGAGCACCAGGTTGCTACGTTATCTAAATCTGATTATAACGTAATCATGTGAGAATAATTAGTTATCTTCCAGTAAATTATGCAATCAGCAGATAAACAAACAGAACTGGTGATTTGATTAGGCAGATCATTAATATAAATGAGGAAAAGTAAAAACGCCAACACAGAACCTTGAGCTACACCCAATTCTACTCGTACCTCTGGTGAGTCATTGTAATTAATAGTTACATATTGAGTGTGACTAGAAAGAAAGCTGCAAATCCATTTTAATATTAAAGGGTCAATATTTAGAAGGCTTAGCTTATAGATAAGTAGTTGGTGATTAACTTTATCAAAGGCTTTTGAAAAGTCTAAAAATATACAGTCTGTCGCAAAACCCGAGTCCAAAAACCCATGCAAGTCATTAGTAAATGTTAATAGTTGTGTTTCACAAAAATATGATTTCCGGAACCCGTGTTAGTAACAGCTAAAAAATTATTTGATTCAAGGAAATTTGCAAAGTGAGTGAAAATTATGTGTTCAGATTTTGCAAGGTACCGAGGTTAATGAAATAGGTCTGTAATTCAGTGGGTTATGTGGGTTCCCCTGTTTAAACAGTGGGATCACCTTATCGGTTTTCCAGTCAACGGGTAGCGCACTGTCGTTAAGTGATCTAGTTAAAATGAGGGTAAGAATGATGGAGCTGTATTCTGCAGTGCTCTGGAGGAACTTGGAATTCGTACCATCAATGCCACACAACGATCGCTTTATCTTGGAAATGCTGGCTCGAATGCCTGCTGGGTTGAGGGTAATGGGATTCATTGCCAGAATGTTTACGAATGGCAAAGGTGGATAATCACAGATATTTGCTGTGCAGAATGAGTGGGAAAATGGGCCATTAAGTAGGGAAGCGCAAAGATGATTCGGAGCTCCTGAATTGTTTACCATGCTTGTACTGCTGTCTTTGGTACATTTAACAATGTTCTAGAAGCGTTTTCGGTTAGTTTTTATCAGAGACGGTAGGGTCGAGTTAAAGAAGTTAAATTTAGACATTCTTAAAGCGCTTGTATAGGCTTTGGCACCAGATGTGTATGCAAACCATCTATCAGCGTTTAATTATCTTTTGGCTGAATGGAAAAGTATGCTTTTTTTGTTGGACGATCGTTTCAGATGGTTGTTGTGCCAAGGGGCATTAGATGATTGATTATGTAATTACTTGAAGACGAATATATTTGCTGATGACATGGATTACTGTAGTTTTGAAAGACAACCACATTTCTTGAACTGATAAGTCTACATCTGTCACAAGGAAGCAGTCAAGGAAGGCTGATAGCTCAGAGTTGATAGCATTAAAGTTAGTATTTTTTGTAGTCTGATATATTTAGTGTGTTTCTTTACTTTTGTAGAAGGCAGAAAAATACTAATGTTTAAGGTGTCATGGTCGCTTAGGCCAGGCACTTGGGTTACTGGTGAAGCATTATCGGGATGATTGGTTAGAATCAGGTCAAGCAAGGAACATGTAGTAGATATGACATATGTTGGTTTGATAACTAGCTGCAAAAGGTAAAATCTGAGTAAATGCTAAGAAATTCTGCAGCCCCCACAGATGCCAGATTAGCAAAGGGGCAGGAACGTGACCAGTCAATAGTAGGGAAATTAAAGTCTCCTAAGAGAAACACGGGTGAACCAGGAAATCGAACGGATATTTCGTTTAATATGTCATGAATTTTTTCCGCAATATCACAATTGGGATTAGGTGGACGATAACAGACAGCTATGATTATTCTTTTGAAACAGATAGATAGGTAGCACCAGCATAATTCCAGATTAGTAGTCACACTTAAAAGGAACGATTCAAAACTAGAGTTAGTAGCAATTAAAACACCACCGCCTATCCTATCGGCACGGTCTAGCCGGTACACAGTAAATTTTTCGTTGCAGTGAAACGGCTTGCCTGTCTCTATTTTGTCAGAGAGCCAGGTTTCCAGTCATACAACAATATCAGCTCCAGTATCGTTAATTATACTGTTCAAACAATCTCTTTTAAGGAGAACGCCCCGAATGTAAGTAAAAATTACAAATGATGCTGATTATGAGCCTCCACTTCTCGCATGTGCCTACTTTTTTCCCGCCTAGACATGTCTGGAATGGGTTGCTCCTTGGGACGTGATGACAGCATTGATCGTTTGTCTGTCAGCATGCAGTGAAGATGCAGTGATGGTGTAGAGGTAGAGCAACTGCCTCGCGTGCAAGAGGTCCGTGGTTCAAATCCCGGTGCCACGCAATTTTCCACCGGAATAAAAAAAAATGCATGTTAATAAAATTGCATAAACGGGCCTGGAGTGCGGCCTGATCCCGGTGATCAGAACCGGTAACGCACTTTCTCACCAGAGCAGGATTGGCCAGTCTGGTGCAGTACTTGGCCACAACCTCCTATATGAATGCAACAATCAAACCCCGGCCCCAGCAGTCCCCAGGAGCTGTGAAGCAACTGACCATGGCGGCAGTCAGACCTGTGACGCAGCAGAGAGGGCTAAAAATCTCTGGATTCGGACAGGCTGCCATTGGAATCTGAACCTCGCAATGTTTAATGCTAGAACATTATCTAGTGAGGTGAATGTAGCAGTACCATTGGAGGAATTAGCGGGCAATTAATGGGATATAATTGTACTCAGTGAGGTTAGGAGGACAAATGAAGCACACACAGTTCTAAAAAGCGGGCACGTCCTATGCTACCGGGGCTTAGCGGAGAGACGAGAACTAGGAGTTGGATTCCTGATTAATAAGGATATAGCTGGTAACATACAGGAATTCTATAACATTAACGAGAGGGTGGCAGGTCTTGTTGTGAAACTTAATAAGAGGTACAAATTGAAGGTCGTACAGGTCTATGCGCCTACATCCAGTCATGATGACCAGCAAGTCAAAAGCTTCTATGAAGACGTGGAATTGGTGATGGGTAAAGTCAAAAGAAAATACACTATACTGACGGGCGACTTCAATGCCAGTGTAGGCGAGAAGCAGGCTGGAGGCAAGTCAGTGGGGGAATATGGCATAGGTTATAGGAATAGCAGAGGAGAGTTGTTAGTAGAGTTTGCAGAACGGAATAATTTTCTGATAATGAATACCTTCTTCTGCAAGTGGGATAACCGAAAGTGGACGTGGAGGAGCCCAAATGGCAAGACTAGAAATGAAATAGACTTCATACTCTGCGCTAACCCTGGCATCATACAACATGTGGACGTGCTCGACAAGGTGCGCTGCAGTGACCACAGGATGGTAAGAACTCGAATTAGCCTAGACCTGAGGAGGGAACGGAAGAAACTGGTACATAAGAAGCCGATTAATAAGTTAGCGGTAAGAGGGAAAATAGAGGAATTCCAGATAAAGCTACAGAACAAGTATTCGGCTTTAACTCAGAAAAAGGACCTTAGTGTTGAAGAGATTTCAAGAGAAAGGAAGCGTAGCAGGGGGCAGCAAAATGTTCGGTGGGCGGATGAGATTAAGAAGTTTGCATGGCTACCATTAGCACATGACTGGGGTAGTTGGAGAAGTATGGGAGAGGCCTTTGCCCTGCAGTGGGCGTAGCCAGGCTGATGATGATGATGATGATGATTCACTTCGATAACAGAATTTTCGTCAGTATTGAGCATGTAGCACTTTCCCTCCAAAAATAATCTCTTGTAGCTTAATTTGAAATAAGCGTTTAAGCTTCTGTCGAATTCCAGAAGTCTCTTCCAGGTGTGACGTGTTGCAGCGAAAAAGTCTTTGTTTACACTGATACCAGTTCCCCCAAAACCATACCGCTTGGAAAACACCAGCTCTTTTGTCTTCCAAGTGTCAAACTTCACTACTAAAGGCCTATTCTTTAAGGCGAAAGCCTTTCTAGACCCATGGTGAAGTTTGTGTCAGCAGACCTGACCGCCGGAGTGTCTGCCGAAGCGTCATCACGCCATATGAAGACAGATTAAAGAATGAAAAATGATTGATAGTGACAGTTAGTGAATGATAATGCTATAATAGAGATCGGTAGAGGTAATTAACTAGCAATCACTTATAATGTCTACTAATTACTTGTAGTGACTACTAATGACTCTGAAATGACCAATATGTCTAACGATGGCTTCTAATGACCACAATTTATTAGAAATTACTAGAAACATCTGGTAATGCATAGTAATAACTAAAATCACTATGATGACTTGTAATTACTATGAAATGGCTGATATGTCTAACAATGGCTTGTAATGACCACGATTGATTTAAAATGACTAAAATGCTTAGTAATGACCAGTATTGACTAATAATGACTGAAATGACTTGTAATGACTACTGAGGACTATGATATGACCAACATGTCTAACGACGGCTTTTGATGATCACAATTGATTAGAAATTACTAAAAATGCTTAGTAGTGGGTAGTAATGACTAATGATTGAAATTACTTGTAATGACTACGAAATGACCAATATGTCTAACAACAACTTGTATCTACTGCAATTCATTAGAAATGACTAGAAATGCTTAGTAATGATTAATGAATGAATGAAATGACTTGTAATGAATACTGATGACTATGATATGACCAACATGCCTTACGACAGCTTGTGATGACCACAATTGATTACAAATGATTAAAAATGCTTAGTAGTGAGCAGTAATGACTACGAAATGACCAATATGTCTAATGACAACTTGTAATGACTACAATTCATTACAAATGACTAAAGATGCTTAGTAATGAACAGTAGAGACTAGTAATGACTGAAATGACTTGTAATGACTATGAAGTGACCAATATGTCTAATGACAAATTGTAACTACTACAATTAATTACAAATGACTAAAATGCTTTCTAGTGAGCAGGAATGACTTGTAAAGACTACTAATGACTACGAAATGACCCATATGTCGAACGACAACTTGTAACGACTACAATTTTTTACAAATGCCTAAAGATGCTTAGTAGAACAGAAGAGAAAGAGAAGCGGCAAAGAGAAAGAGGCAAATCATAAGAGGAGGAAGAGTAGGCTTTTGCCATACACCTCTTAAGAGAGATCTTAAGAGACTCTGTAATATTTTCCGCTGACAAATTTACTGATTCTGTGTGCATGCTCTATGCTGTCTAGTGGTAGACGTACATCCAGTTTGTCTGAGGCAATGGAGATAACTGTTTGTTCACTCTGACGCGCATTGTCACACGGGCTATCACATATCCCAAAGAATATGAGATTTCCTCGCCGTGATCTGTCTTCCGCGTTATCGAGCCACACGAGAAGTGTTGCATTCTTTTTCTGTACACGTTTTACATTTTAACACGTGTCACTCATTTCTTGCTGTAAAGTCTCAAAGTCAACAGTCTGACATTCTAGAGCTTGCAGGTGATCATTAATATCAATGATGCTGGCTGTGATGGACTGCTGTGAACGTTTAAGCTCTTCTATCACCCGTGACATAGCTGATCGGTTTGTTTCAATGCGAATACAACAGGCGTTTGTTTCTTTTACTGTTTTAAGCAGTTTGGACATAACCTTTTCATTGGGACCAAGGTTTTGCTCTATGTTACCACTCATCAACAAGAGTATATTGCAAAAAGGATCAAACACTGCTCCTGGGCATGGAAGCACAATTATAAAGCAGTCTTCAGACCTGAAGCATTCGATAGGCAGCATGGAAAAACGACCAAACTGCACAAATAGGATATGGCAGGAGACTCATCCTGCTTGTGCTTCCATGCCTACTGCTGACGACACGGGTGAAGTTGGCTTTTATGCTTGGCGATATTAGCAGTGTGGACATCACTGTGCCTAGGTGGCGGTTCTGACAGTATTCGGCAAAAGCGTCAGGCGCGCTCCAAATGGCAAAGCTAGGATGTTCGATGATTGGCGAGTGGGACTGCGTTCCGTTGGCGCGCCCGGAAAAAGCATTTGTCGAAGAAGTGCTGTTGAAGACACCGACAGAGGCTGCAGGATTCCGACCGCAGCTCGTGAAAATGGCCAGAAACTGCACGAATAAGAAGTTTGTGCTTCCATGCTTGTGCTTCTATGATGGGTGACGAAGAGCTGAATTAGTGCCTTGAAGAATAGCCTGGGAAGGTGACTCATTTGTAAAATTTTCAAAAAAGTATTTATTAAAGACATCGGCCGTGGGTTCCGCAGGTACAGCCTTACCGCTTTCATCGTTTATTAAAGGAACTGTGTGTTCATCTTTGGGATTAATCACTCACCAAAACATTTGTAGGGTTTGCTTTTAGCTAGTTAGGTAACATATAATTAAAGAAATTGTCTTTAGCCTCATTAATTGCTGTCTCAGCAGTAGCATGCGCCTGTTTGTACTTTTGCCAATCACTGTCAGGGTTTGTTTTGTTCGCTGTTTGGTATGCTCTCTTTCCCTATTAAGGAGTTCCTTAACTTCTCGTGTGAACCATGGCCATCTGTTCTGGTTTTAATGGTTATTTTAGGGATACAAGCAAGTTCAATTTCTTTCATTTTATTGCGGAAGATGATCCAGTTGTCATTTGTTGCCCAGGTATGGAACATGACTTCGAATGTGTGGGCAAACTCATCCAGCATTCGTTTCATTTTAGTAGTGTCGGATCTGGAATAGTTTAGTATCTGTTTTGTGACAGTAGATCTTGCTCTGAGGAACAGCGGAAGTGTATAGGGAACAAGTCTGTGGTCGCTAATTTCCTGAAGTACATTTGTATGAGCTTTACCTGGTGTATTTATGAATAGCAAATCAAGAATATGTTCGCCTCTAGTTGGCTCGTGTACCAACAGGACCAAATCGAGCATGTTTATTGTGTGAAGAAAGTGGAAACACTCGTGACGATTAGTTGAAGGTTCACAGAGGGCATCGTCCAACTTATATTGGGGTAATTAAAATTGCCGCCTAGTATTAGAATGCATTGTGGATGCATGCTGAACACGTATTCTAATGAGTTATGCAAATGATCAATGAAGTCTGACTGGCTGCTACAATGTACGTGATGCCTTTATGTCTAAACATAACATACAGTAGTGTCAGTGGGCATAGGTAAATAATCGTTCTGTATAGCGATCATTAGCCTCCTCCCCTGCAATCACTGCTATCTTTGCGAAAAACTGTCAAGTGAGCCGGGAGGTATAGTTCACCATTCGGGATATCAGCGGTCAGCCATGTTTCTGTGCTGATAATAATATCCACGGTGTATGTACATATCATACTTTTCACTGCATCTAGTTTAGGAAGAATACCGTGGAAACTTGTGAGCAGCACAGAAAGAGGACAATTTCCGTGTGGCTTTGACTTGCGCAATAGCCCTTGTCATTTAGGAAGATGCACCTCCTGTACGGCTGTCTTGATTACCTTACCTAAGACTGCGTTGTATTTGAATGTCTTGCCATGCAGCCGAAGTTTGTTAAACCTGATTCTGAAGCATTCGATTCCCTTGCATTTGGTTTTAGCAAAATTTCTCAACTTTTTTGCGGGCCAATTGTACTTTCTGTGAGAAGTTGTGCGCTAGCTATACCTTGGGCTTGACATTCTTTAGTTTGCTAGCATTACACAGTACTTCTTCCTTCAACTTTAAGTTTAAGAACTTATTATAACGGAGTGATCTTGTGCTGTTCGACGTATACCAATGCGGTGAGCTCATTCAATGTCATTCTGTAAGTGCAAACCTATGTGAGCTGAAATAAAATCTTTTATTTTTCTTTCACTGATTGCGTAGTCCTCTTTCTCTGTCCCTGGTAGTCCCTTTATCAACAAGTTGTTATGTCTTGATCTGTTATTAAGATCATCTACAATGTCGCCGAGCTCCTTATTTGTCTTTGATATGGATTGCCTTACTTCATTTATTGTGCCACGGACAGAACCAACATCATCCCTAATTTCACAGATGCCACCAATGTCCTGCTCGATGCTACTAAGTTGCGTTCTTGAGTATTTGATATCTTTTCTTATTTGCATTAGGGTAGCCGTTGTTTTCTTGAATTTTGCTTGGTTGTCATCCATGAACTCTCTGAGGAGGATAAGAACGTCCTCAGCCTAAGGCCCAGGGTTGGCCTTGACATCACCAGCACAAAGGCAAAGCACAAGGAAGCAAAGGCAAGAGAAGGTCTCAGCAAAAGTAAACCGATACCATTTGCATGGTTGGTAGCTAAACTTCGGCGTCCCGAGCATGGGCAGGATGTGCCAATACTAATATTTCATCAAAGATATGTTTATTTTCAGACGATTGTGTGATATACCGCAAAATTTCCAATGACTGTGATGTAACAGCTCTGCAAACTGACTTAAATAAAATAACTGATTGGTGCAGCATGTGGAAAATGCAACTTAACATTAAGAAGTGCAAAATTATGAGGGTTTGTCATACTAACTCTAGTTCTCCTAATTATTCTCTCACTAATATATCACTCGAATGTGTGACCTTGTATCATTATTTAGGAGTGACCATAACTAACAATTTGTCTTGGAAATCGCATATTGATATTATATTGTCCAAAGCTAACTGCACTTTTGGGTACCTGCGCCAAAATTTTTCTTATGCACCGTCATCATTAAAACAATTACTGTATACCACTTATGTTCGCTTGCGACTTGAGTATGCTTCATCAATATGGCATCCCTGGAATTCAACACTAATACACACGCTGGAAGCTATACAAAACCGCTCAGCCCATTTCATTTTAAATAACTTCAGTCGGACAGCAAGCGTAACACACATGAAATGTTTATTAAACCTGCCTCCTTATCCGACCGCCGAAAACACTCACGCATTTCTCTTTTTCACAAAATCTGTTATGACAACACCTTTTTACACACTCTTTGGATCAGGCCAGCACCTTTCATTTCTTCTCACTGTGATCATAATCAGAAAGTTATCATAACGCATGTCAACACTATTATGGGCACGAATTCATTCTTACCAATGACTAGCAAAGACTGGAACAGCTTATCCCCTTCATTAACAGGTGTAATTAATCCACTTATGTTTAGAAATGCACTTGAAAACAAACTTTTGTAATATACTTACCATTTGTCTTGCCTATGTGTATGTACCTTTCTCTATTGCAGCGTTTTCATCAGCATCGTGATCAAAAAAGTTAACAATGCATTTTGTAAATCCACTGTACATAGTATGTTTTCTGAACCTCTTTACCATCGTGTACGTCACATTTGTATTTGTATCTTTTGTACCACTATTTGTTATCACCGGATGTCAACTCAAAATTTGGAATCGTTACTGTTGTTTATTTTGTTTAAGTTACTTTTACCGAGGCTTACTTTGTATTCTTTTAGCCCCTCCCCTCTATAATGTAATGTGTACCTTGAGGGTAAAATAAATGAAATACGAGCACGATAGACACTGAGATCAATGCCCATGGTGCAGTTTTCATTCACATTAGCAAAACACTTCAAACAGCCAAAGTGGATCAACAGCCACTCAAGTACAACAACACTACTCAAATAGGATTGAATGCATACCTATAACGAAGCAAAACAGCAACTTAGCGCTTATAGCCTGTGGTCACAAATCCCGGAGATTCCGTGTTGTTCCCGTTAGGCATTTTCGGATAGAGAAGGTCAAGGCTGGAGTAGTAAACCATCACAACTCTGCCAATGCATTGTTCAGGCAGTCCTGAAAAAAAAATGTTGGTAAGAGTCCTAAAAGAGACATTGATTGAATAAGTGTGTCCATAGTCAGCCGTCAGTGGTAGCATTATTCTGCATGCATGCTGAATTTACAAGCAGTTATTTGTGCTGACTTGGATGTTCTACCAATCCCTACTGCGACAAATGTGGGGCTTTAGAAGTGCTAGAGCATATCCTGTTAGAGTGCCCTGCCTATAGAAATGAAATAACCTTTTATGAAAACGAAATGTAAAAAAATTTTCAGGCACCACTGATGCCGAGAAGCATATCAAGTCATTCGAGAGGAAGCTTTGATCTCAAATCCAGGTGTGAATTGGTTAGGTCCAGAAGCGGTTTCTTTCTGCATTAGCATGACTTTTCATCATTGCTGATGCACCACTTTTTTGTAAAGTATATATTTATGTATTTCTTGTACTGAAGAGCTCTGAAGGCAGCTTCATTTGCTATCTTATTTCTGTGAAAGCCACAGTGTCCTGGAACCCACTGGAATGTAATGAAGTGTCCAGTGGCATTGACTAGGTGGTGATCTTGTTCACACCTTGTCCTTTCAAATCCCTCATTCCCTCCCCCATGCAGAGTAGCATGTAGGCGACTTCACACGTGGCGACACAATTCTCTGCATTCCATTAAAGAGCTTTCTCTCTCTCTCTCTCTACATGGAGGACAAAGGATGTGGCCGTAGCGCATGCTCTCATTATTATAAGTGGAAAGGGTGTGCAGTAAAGTCCAGCAGGTGCCAGTATATTATGTTAGGTAGCTGTTGTGCTTTGTGTTGTTTGCTGCAAATGAATGCCACTGACTTCTCAGCTGCCCTCACCCAAGCCCGTTTAACGCTTGCCCAGCATCAGCCTCCTCAAAATTTTTTTAGCAATGGAGAAAAGGCATGAAAGCTCAGTATGACAATGTCTGACCATGCTCATGCCATCCTCTAGTGTAGTAAAACTTCCACATGCTGAAATTGAGTGCCAGGGGTCCAACTTATGGTAGTAGTTTTGAAATGTGTTTTCAGGCATTAGCTGTAGCAAGTGCATTTTGCAGATGCGAGTTCGAATGTACTTATTTCACCACTGAATCAGAGTGGCGCATCTGTGTTGTTGTTTCATTACAGTACCTGGAGCAAAAGCGGTATGAAGATGCCTATCGTGCATGGCGCAATGCTACTCGGCAGCGACCAACACACCTCGTCTCGTGGAACAACCTCGTCCTGATGCTGGACCAACGAGGTCACGCATCCGATGCTGAGCGTGCCGCACTCCAGGCTTTGAGGCACCTTCCCCACGAACCTGCCCTTCATTTCCAACTGGCCAACATTCTCGGAAAGGCAGGAAAATATCAGCGCTCCGAGCAGCACTTCCTGGCAGCCATTCGTCTTAAACTGGACAATCCCAGCTATCACACCAACCTTGGTAAGTTGCTCCTCAATTCAAGGTGGCATGGTGGAACCTTTTTAATGCATTACTTTTGGTTAAGTGAACACCTCAGAAGGCCATACATATTGAATTTGAAAAAATACTTCTGCCCTCCATATGCAAAAAGCTTTAACCAGTTCACTCAGGACATTTGTGGCAAACATATTTGTGATGTACTAATTGTGTACTGGGTTCTAACTATGGCTCTTTTTATCGTCTGAAGTTTATGGTTGCTGGCCAACCCCCGGAGCACTTAATTTGCGTGCCTGTGCTTTGATGGTACAAAAGCAAGCAGCAAACACAACACAAACATACTTTGCCCAAAGCAAAGTTTATTACAAGCCACAGGTATCGCTGAGATGCAGGCTGAGGTAGGCCAGTAGTGACCCAAGATGTTCATTTGGGTCGTACAGTGAACAAATTGCAGGTAATGACAAAAGAGAGGAGCAACACATTTACTTGTGGCCCTTCCTTGGCCATTGCTGGCAGTCATATGCTCCAAAATCTCACTGGGCCTGTCCAGTCCTGGCATTCTTGCCTCACTCTTTCGCTCGGTCCAAGCATACAGCACTCTATGACCACATGACAGTCTTAGCTTGCAACCAATCCGAAGGGCAATGGGGGAGGGAATCGCACTACAGGCATAAAGCCAGCTGGCCCCCAGTAGCTAAAAGCATCTGCTCTCCTTGTGAATATCGACACATGCTTAAACGTGATTTAATGCTAGATTTCATGATTATCACAGAGCAAAATGTTTGAAATGTGCCTATCTATAGAAAGATACAGTGTGTATTGACGAGGCAGCCTTGAGTTTATGCCCATGATGCCAATGCTGATTGCTTCCCTAGCAGGCAGGTTCTAATGTTTAGGGTTGCCATAACGCATCGGTGGATGATTGCGGATGCCATGGTCCCCTCTTTTCCCATCTGAGTGACCGCACGCCCCTTTGCGTTGGAGTGCATGCTACTAGTGGTTGTGTTTCCACAGTGGCAAGTATGGCCTCGTCATCCCGCATGCTTGGTACACATTATTTTTCAATCGTTCAGTGATTTGAAAATGCAGTAAACTGGGATCATATCAGCCTGCAAAGCTGCATATTTCAGGGAACTTCGCAAACGAGACAAGTGCCGAGCTGAATGCAGCGCCAGATTGCGCATTTTTCTATTCGTGTGCCTTCTTTTAATCCTTGTTTTATGGTAAAGGAAGTGACACTCAAGTACACAATCATAAAAGGTTAAGTAAGTGTCATACGTATAGGTGTGCTCGCTGAATGCTGGCCCTTTTCAGGAAGTGCACTGCAGAACCGGCTGATTAGAAATATTGTCGTGTTTAAGTGCACAATGCTGACTTTCTGAAGCTCTGTAAGTGTGACAGCATGTGTTGCTAGCATTGAAAAGGGCAAATCTTATGGGTGTTTCTGGGAATTTTA
Source organism: Dermacentor variabilis (assembly GCF_050947875.1). Taxonomy (NCBI): domain Eukaryota; kingdom Metazoa; phylum Arthropoda; class Arachnida; order Ixodida; family Ixodidae; genus Dermacentor; species Dermacentor variabilis. The sequence goes on from NC_134569.1 coordinate 13,384,357, forward strand.
CTCTTGGTGTGTGAGCTGGTAAGGCAGCAGTGCGACAGATTGACATCTGTAGTTGTTTATACACAATTGCCAATTGCGCACTGTTTATCATTAAACACTTAGTTTAATCTATTGTCATTAGCCTTTGCAAGCCCTTGCACTAAGAATTGCACATAGCTGTTCCCGAAACAAAGATAATTTATCATTCATTTGAATATGCTGTTCACCTACTAAGTGATTATATGCCTTTTTGAACTACTCAAGGCCAGGAGTTTGAGCTGCTTAACGTTTGCTTAACGCGCTTATAGTTTGTAAAATCTGAAGCAGAGGCTGACAAAATTTCATGACACCATGGGGGCAGAATGTGGGAACTACAGCGTAGCACTTTGCAGGTTTAGGTTTAAGTGCACAATAAAGAACTTCAGGTGGTTAGGCTATACTGTCTTTCACAGGCGAAGAGTTGCTTTGGCACCTTAAAGCTCCATCACTAAGGCAACAAAAATGCCATTACCTTGTCAACTATTCCCCCACTTCTGTAATCAGCCCTTCATCCTTTTGGAATATCCATTGTTCCTCCATTTCCCAGACATTTAACATGAAACGTAACATAGATGCCAAACCTTAATTGCCATTTAGCCTGCTGAGAACCATAACTGTTGACACTATTTGTTGCATTCTATAACCCATGTCGAGGTTGGTCTTTTGGTGGCATAGTTCATATAAAAGTTTCTGCTAGATATATCAAAATCCAGTATTTCGAAATGTTGAGACTCTCCGTTTCTGGCTTCATTTCTCATTAAGGTGTGCTCTACCACCGCTGGAAGAAATACGACCAGGCAGAGGAGTGCTACCGATACGCATTGAAGCTCAAGCCTGATCTGAAAAGTGCCCATGACAACCTGAACATGCTGCTGCAGCAAATGAGGCTGCGACCTGTTGAAACAAAACGTTGATCCAGTGGTTTACAATTGAATGCCCATGGATATGCTCATTGCATTGTGTCACAAGCTGTACGTATTGCTGGCTCAGTTTAGCAAGTGTCTCACTGACCTTTTTCTACAAATTTAGCCGCACAAATGACAAATTAACGACAAATTTCCAGTGATGATGTCTATGACCACTTGTGAATCTTGTCACTAGATGTAAAAAATCTTATTGGATGGGCTAGTGCGGATATCAGAAATTTTATGCCAGGTGAACTGCTATTAAGTCTCCTAGAAATTACTTGGATAGTGCACTATTTGTCTCTTAAAGCTAACATAATAATTTCAAGCTTCTCAGTTCAGCTCGTTCATGCCATTTTAGGTGCTTTAGAAATGAGGCTATAAATCACTGATGGCTAATCCTAGTGGGAGATTTAAAAAAAGGGGGGGGGGGGGGAAATGATATCTTCTGCATTATTTTTATCAGCCTGCTCCTTCTAGAGTGCCGAGCCATTTTGAAATGCATACATGGTATTGCACCAAACTTCTTATGCGGCCTTTTCTTACACATTCTAAGTTATTATAACATATACGGTAATTTCTGTTGCTTGCTCTGCACCAGTTGCACAAATACTCAAGCGAGCACTGTCATTTTATTAGGCAAATTTGGCAGTGACAAAGTAAACTGCTCAAGAGGAAATCCTGGCAGAAGTTGCCATGTGTTCCTGGTTCCAGAAACACTATCCAGTTTCTGCTGATTTTGTAAGCTTATCAAGGTATGGCAATTTTTGTGTTGCCACTTCTGCATCTTGCACTGCGTGAAATAGCTGAGCTCTTCTGCACAGACAGAAAATACAGTCATCATGTAAAAAAAAAATGGATGTTGTGCACCAATGTTTACATAACCTAAAGCCATGCATACCTGTCCCCTGAGTAGGTGACATTGAGTTTATAACTGAATCCATGCCGAGACAGTAAAGAGCAAGAGAGTGCCCAGGATGCAGAGCAAGTTGATCTGAAACAACCCAGTGGAACAGTAGAACCTGCTGCAGATAACCAGTGAAATCTGCTAGTCTTGCTTTCTTGCGCCAAAAATGCACTCATCTGTGAAGCTGAACAAATGTGCTTGAAAAAGAAGTGCCAGATCTACAGTGGCCTGAAGAACCAATCTAGTTTAGGTGTTTTAAAGAATGCATTTTACTTGGACATCACAGTGAAAGTCGTACACCATTATGTCGAATCCAGTGCAAAAGAGCACATGAAATATATGCTGTGCTCAAGATGACTGAGATGAGGTTCTTGCCTGTGATTTTCAGAGCAAAAGGCTTTTCTATCCCATGGTATCTCAGTGTGTTCTAACATTTTATAAAGTACTATGCTCATGGAGTGAAGTGTAACAGGAATTCTTTTAAATGTGACACTCCACATGCGTAATTACTCAAGAGTACCATGTCATGTTGCTACGAATCTGGTCACTAAAGTTGATGCATATTTTTATTTAAGTACACGAGCCAAAACTGCGCTGATGTTACACAAACTGCAGAGGGTGGAAACAAAAGTGTGTTCATTAGTTAGCCCTAAATTAAAACACTTTAGTCCGTGAGCACTGTACATGCTTTTGTGCTGTTTTGGGTGCATGTGGTCTTTATTTGTGTGTAATATACGTGTATATACTACATTGTGATGTTCCAGAATATGTGCCATGCATTGCATGTCCGCCTATTGTAAAGTTCTGAAGTACCTCAGCTTTTCTTGCAGCTGGATCTAGTACGTCTGCCTGCTGCGCAACAGCCCGCAAAAATGTTGTTTTACAGTTTTAATGCATCAGTTCTGCTGATTCATATGCTGCCTGCAATTAATGTTGTTTTGTTTCTCATATGAATTTGTAGTAAAGCTTTTGTTCAAAACAAAAGGGAAATGAGATGACAATATAGCTCGCTGAGCCATTTAGTACAGAAGTACTGACGTTAGCAGCACAGTAGCATCATGGAGGGAGTGAATGTCCCGTCCTGATCTCAACCTTCTCATTAGTTTGTGATACGGGAACATTGTTGATGACCTTCTTCTCAGATGTCCAAAAGCAATAATGCTGCACAAGTTGCTCTCTATTCAGGGGTGTAAATGCGACTTATCTGTTGGATGCTGTAATTACTCAGCAGAATCAGTAATTATTATTAAATTATTGATGAGTCCTTAACGTAAAGTTATACCAGTTGTCAAAGTAATATGTAAATAGTGTAAGAAAGACAAGGTGCGTAAGCAAACATGATAGTGCAACTTTAACTATTCTTCCTTTTACATAAAGAGAGACATGCAAAATGGCTTCTGACATCCTTTGAGTATTGGCTGTAAATTTACTGCAATTATCCAAGCATTTATTTGCTTAAAGAGAAATACCAAGTTAAGTTGGTTTGATAAATACATTTCTGGAATACAAAAATTGCCAAAAATTGCAAGTGTAGGTTGATGATGTATGTCAAACTAAGTGCGTAGGTGCAGGGCCATCTTTGAAAAAGCACTTAGATTCAGGGCATATGTATGTACCTTGATTTGCGCATCGTTCTGAATCTCTTTTCAGATATGAACATGAGTGTAGGCTTGGCTAGAAAAGATGTAAAAATGAACTACAGATGAGCCTACAAGTGCCACCTTGTAGTTCCCACATTCTGTCCCCATGGTGTCGTGGAATTTTGTCAGCCTTTGCTTGGGATTTGACAAACAATAAGTGCATTAGATTGTAATGGAACCAAAGATGGGGGGGGAAGGGGGGGGACTTAGCAAGCTTTGAGAATTCTTCTATACAAAAATAGCCTAAGCGCACAAAAATTTTTTGAAGTCTTTGACACCTCACTCAACTGCTCTCATTTCTATTTAGGTGTCAAATTCAAGAAACAAAACATTAGCCTGCATTTTTTTTTCTCGTAATCAGCTCCTTTTTACCAAGTGAATGCAGATCGCATCTTTAATGACTGCTTCACTGATCTGAACCAATTTGGTGTTACTATTTAACTTGGGGTTTCTCCCATACTGATGTCAAGTAGTAAATCATCCTCTGCAGCTTCTGCTTATCTTGAATCTCTTTGTGGCTGTAACAACAGCTTATCTGCAGATGAAGCTGTGTATGTTTGTTTTCATTTTTGACTCTTGTAACTCACTGCATAAGAAGTACTGAAGTGATAGGAAAGTGGCCGGTGATGATGGACAGTCATTGAGGAAGCACCTTAGGCTTCAGCTTTTCTTTCATAGCCAGTTACTCAATGCTGTTTTGAGATTACTTGACTGTGCCTCACACAAGCTCTGCTCTTAGACACAAAAAAATTATGTTGCAGCATAAAACTTATGCTTGGAACAACTTGCTGCCAAGTAACCTTGTAACTGTGTACGAGAAGTTGGCCCTCCTTAAGCCTCCTGATCCTAAGAAATGTAACCAAGTCTTTCACTTCTTCACTCCTTTTTAAATGAAAGAGAACTGTTGCACCCGAATTAATGGCAGCACAAGCAATGTGTGTGCTATGACTGCACGAAAAACTAACGTGAATAACGATGTGATTTCTGTAATGCTCAAGCGCTGCTTCAAAGTTTGAAAAGTTGCAGTATGTTTTTATTCCTTTGCATGCAGCAAAATGTTTTTCTGCCCTTCAATAGCTCTGCTGCTTTCATGTGTGCCATGTTTTGTTTTGAAGTGATAAGCAGTATTGGAACAAGAAATGTCACTGGAAACAAAGTTTGCACAAAGAAACTTATCTTTGTCAGGGACCCGAAGTAGACTTGTCACTCCAGCAACATTCCTTGTTCCACCAATGCTTCAAGCATCCGTCTTCCTTGTCTTGTTTGGATGTTTTGTTTTGACCACTAAAGAAAAAAAGTTATTGCGAGGAATTTTTATATGTAGAATTTATCTGCATACTGTTCACTTTAGCATTCACTCTTATGATTGTGTTGGGTATCATATTCAAATCCATGCTTTTGTTTGTGAACTGTGTCGGTAAACTTGCCTTTAAATCTTAGACATTTCGTTATTTGTGCATGTCTGCATTTAGTATTGCCTTCATGTTCTTCTTTTATACTTTTTTGTATCATTAGTTGTGTGTCACATACATAGCTACATATTCCATTGTCACATTATCAAGCTGTCAGTGTCTGTGTTATACAGCTGTAATAATCAAATGAAATGTTTACCAGAATTTCTGCATGATCCTTCCGTGAAAAGCCAGAACTATTTTGTAAAAAAATTTTTAAGAGTCCAAGTAGCAATAGAAGATTGTTTTATGTCCCTCCACTAAGGAGATATTAATACCTCCTGTAAGAAAAAAAATAATGTTAATGTTAGATCCCTGCACATATCACCCTGATTGATGTCAGAAATGCACAATCATAAAACTTGAACATATCACTGTTGATGTTGCCGTCTGTTGCCCACCTCGACTGTGTGTGTGCTCAAAACAATGTGTTGCACTTTGTTAACATGGTAGTCGTGTGTTGAAGCACAACTGTATTTAAAACGTTTCCTCCAGAATAAAATATTCGTGTAACAAAACGTGCAGTGGTGTCGCTCACTGTCCATTAGCCAGCAAGCTGTTAGTATACAGCAACGTGTGGCCGGCACCTGCGCAGTGCACAAAAGTGCAGTTTAGCCCAGAGGCACTGCATATGGCTCCTGCAGAAGCCAGAGTTGGGCTTCTGTTTTCCATGTGCCGCTGCATTGCCATTCGCCAAGAGCAGTAATGTGGAACTCTGAATTACTGCAGAGAAGCCACACTAACAGCGGCAACGTGTGGCCAGCACCCACGTGCCGCTGCGTTGTCATTCGCCAAGCGTAGTCACGTGGAACTCTGAATTACTGCGGAGAAGCCACCCCCAACTGTGGCAACATGGCAGCACCCATACAGCGCCAACCACTTCTTCGATACGAATTCGCGTTTATTACTGGTTCTCCGCCGTGTCAGCAAGGAACAATGGCAAAATCTGTCATCGCTAAGTCTAATGTCAAGCTGAGGTCAAATCGTTAGGTATGTTTTGTAATAATTGAAATCGGCTGTTTTTATACTGCTAGGACTGCAGGCACGGCACCAAGCCGTAAAACTGGTTTGATTTATAGTTAGCAGATGGCGCCACAGCATCAGCATTGGTGGTGCGTTGACGATGCGGAAAGCTATAAAAGTCTTAACAGTTCACTGCATCACTAATTTACTACCCCGCTCTAGCTTGGTACGTACGTGGTCATGGTAGCGAGCAAACGCCGAACAGACGCCGAGCAGACTCTGCGGCACAGGTGAACATCTGTAAGTGCATTCGCCCTTACTGCTTGCTAAGGAGGCTGCAAGGCAACTGCAGGGAAGCGTATAACTCGCCCAACCATCAACCCTTGGTAAAGCGAAGCCCTGCTGCCGCATGCATGTAAACGCAGCATATAGTTGCGGCGTCAAAATATTTTTTTCCGCCAATCCAACAACCACGGAGTATGTAACATGATGGCAAGTAGACGCTGAGCGGACGACGCGGCGCGGAGGAGCACATCTCGAGGGGAATTCGGCCTTCCTATTGGCTAAGAATTCGTGTAGCTTCCACAGGGTTGCAAGCAGCTTGTGAGATGGATCCCCTCTGTAATACCTTTGTGGTGTTGAATAGAGTATTGAGCAAAGAATTTAGTCCCTGCGCCACCTCCGTGCTGCGCGAACGAGAGGTGGCTTCACTGCACAAAACTGGATTGCAAGATGGCGGATCTATGGCCAACTCTGGTTCCCTGCTGGCTCCCTGTAACTCTAGTTTAGCCGACCTCGTTATTCGTAAAGTATTAAATAAACAGTAATCTCATTTTCATTTCATTCATATGAAAGTGCCTGCGGGATAACTTGACCCAGGCGCGCAAGTTATTCTGTCCGCTTAGCCACTCAGTGGTAGAACCCTTTCCTTTCATGCGCAGTCGTATTCATGAAAGTAGTCTTACAACAATGGAAAACCAAACGCGCGTTGAACTCGTGGTTGGACGAATTGAACTAATATGTTGAGCTAAACGCTGCAGTGTTTAAACGTTTGTTTCAGGCTTAAATTCCATGGCGATATTCATAAAATAAGAGAGTAGCGATGTTAACTTCTTACCTAAAGCGCTGTGATAAAACAACTGCATCAGTGAACGTTCTCCAGTTCGATTGTACCGTGTCTTGCCGACGGCATCATGAGCTCGCTCTTCGAACGCGTGCTCAATTTTCTTCAGCGCCGACTGCCTTGTAAGTCATTATCAAGCAGACATCGTGTATGCATGAACCATACGGGAATGCCGATTGCGTGCGCTGTCTCGTGCAGCTGTGAGAGGCTACGGAGGCGCGGTACTTAAGTTCTTCATTCCCCAGAACAGGCTGAGACGCCAACACTTCTGATAAATGCGATCAGTATCGACCAGAGTACGTTGAAATACTTGGCGGAGCGTATGAGTGAGCTTTGTTCCGAGTCCCGCAGTGCATCCAGGCTTGACGCACACGGGTAGCGAAGCCCAAATCGTCTAGGTAATGGTAGGTTCTCTATGATGTCCCTTGGCAACGTCTGTACCATACTCTGGCTATTAAGAATGCACTCGAATATCGGCGACTCGCGAAACATACGTGCTTACATTGCGAGCACATTCTTTTAATGGGTCGTTCTGTGCAGGTTTGTGCCGCGCATTTTCGAACTTAACTAATCATGAAATTTTGAGTATTTGAGCATCTCTAGTTGCAATGGGGATAGCTATAGGGGCTTGCTCGTACGGCATTTATTATTTTGTTGTAGCCCAAGCTGAACGACAAGGACAACAGAAAGGCACATCTGACACACACAGCGTTAACTTTCACAAATAAATTTATTTCCAGTTCTTGTAGCTATATATACACCATCGAAACGTCATACACGTGTAGAATCTCGGTTAACATGAACAAAAAACAGGAAACCACGCGCAAGCGCTTTTTTTGCCACACAGATTGATAGACATGTACACGTTCAACGCGAACAAAGAAAATCGAGCTCTTTTGCGGATAATGAAATGGAAGGCTTACTGACGCATGTGTCACCAAATGTTAACGTGTGTCTAGCTTCTATGTGTCTTATATGTGTCTAGCTTCTAGGCGTCATCTCACACCTGCTTCTACTCAAGATGACTGTTTCTTTATATCTTGGTTTGCATTTGCACCTCTGGCAATAGATGACAAGAAAGCCGTCGGCAGCCACGTTGTTTACTTTGTTATTGTGTTCTCCCAGCCTGTCATTTATGCATCTACCTGTTCGACCAATGTAGGGTCGTCCATAGTTAGCCAAAGTTAGAGCTGTGTGCGTCACATGTGTCTTTCTGTTGTCCTTGTCGTTCAGCTTGCGCTATACAACAAAATAAGATATCTAGTTGCAATGACGTACGTTTTCATGGACGGTGATCGATTCCGGTTCTCACGTTTACTTTTTGTGAAGTAAGGCAAGTTTGGTTGCATAATTTTACACTAGCCATGAAGCACGATTACACGCACGCAGCGACGGGCTTTGTAACTCGATTAGGTTTTACGGTAAACATTCAATAAAGATTTCCCCTGGCCTACTTCACTTAGGCGTACACAAAAGAAATTTCAGAGTGCTAGACTTGTATCTCTATAGATCAGAAAAAAGACAAACACACATTCAGCTTTTTCCTAATACATCTCTTTGTTTTACATGTCGGCAGACTGAGGAGGGTGGGAGCATGGAGCTAGTGGAACACATGACTTAAAAGAAGCTTTAGCTCGGGCCCAACTCCGACGTGGCCTGTTCAGGTACATGTAAAACGCAAAAACGCTTTTCTTAAATAACGTTAGACCGATTTTAATAAAATTTGGTGCATTTGAGAGAGAAAATTAAATTGTAGTGACTGTTGGAAGCGGAATTTCGATTTCGGGCCTAAATTTTGTTTAAAAATTTTTTATGATTAGAAAGCTTGGAAAAAGTGGGAGCACGAAGTTTAAATATTAATAGCTTTGCATCAAAAACAGATGTCGCGGTCCTGTAAATGGTACCCGTTAGATCATTGAAAGCGGACAAATTTATTATGTCATTTTATATATTGCTTGAATTTGTTACGTTGTGCACAAGGGTTCTGCAAAACTTGTATCTACACATCACTAAATTTTTCGAGATTCATGTGTAACACATCAATTTTGTCCGCTTTAGACGTACTATGAGATGGAATTCACAGAATTATGGTATGATGTTTTCTTGATGAGTTACAGAGCTGTAAACTTGATAGTTTCGTTCTCTGAAAATTTTCGATTTTTGCCAATTTTTGTTAAAAAATTGGCGACCTAATAAAAAATTCGAAACCGACAGTCACTATATTTAAAGTTTTTCTTTTAAATGCAACAAACCTCGTCAGATTTGGTGCCTTTGTTGCCGAGAAAAACGAATTCTCCTTTTCATGTATTTATATAGGAGCACCCGAGCTAACGCTTCCTCTTAAGTTTCTCTTTCTCAAACCTTCACAATTTTTTCAAGAGCTGGTGACAGTGATATTCACAAGGTGATTGCGAGTCATAGAGCTGTCATTGTTTAGACTCGGATTTAGTTTATGGGTCATGATGTAGAAACCATGTTTCATACAGTGTAGTTCATCCTAATTCCAAAATAAGTCTTGTTTTTTTAAGGCACATTGTCAAAATAGTCACCGCGGTGAGTCGGGCTGTTAGTTTCTGGATGTGATCAAGAGTTCACTGCTGCAGGTCACTCCTGGTGATGACAACTGTCCTGTCGAAAGATTCGACCGTACGGGGACCTATTACGCTATTGAAATTGAGGGAATTCATGCAAATCAGCAGGCGTGGCATGCTGTAAAAAGGCATCCTGCTCGTGCAAGACAATGCTCCTGCTCACAACTCGCATTTGGGGCAAATAAATAGGAGAAAGCTCCTGTGGTTATGAAATTCTTGAATCGCCAAACTCCATACTCTCCCGACCTTGGGCCCTCACCTCAGGTTTCCACCCCTTTCCACATATGAAGTTATTTTTGAAACGCAGGTAGTTTCCTAATAAATACACGCTCATCGCCGAAGTGAAGTAATTTCTCCAAGGCCAACCTCAGGACTTCTACGGGCATGGTCTTAACACAGGCACGTACCCAAGGGGGGGCCCGGGCCCCCCCCCCCCCCCGAAATTCAGGCGCATACTCCCCCCCCCCCCCCACTTCCCGCTCACGCCACCATTTCTCACACACATTCCTAAGGCGCCGCCAAATGAATGTTGCAACTTGACAGTTATTCGGCGGTCAACATTTTGCTGCCTTTTTCACTCCTTTTGGATGGCGGTAGTTCTCGGCGTCTCCTGGGATGTGATGGCCAGTTTCCTCATCAATTCGGTGCCTGCGCGATTAACTCGAGATGCATTCAGTTGTTACCGTCTATTCAACGGTCACGCCCATCGTTGTTGCTTCGTAAGTTCAACCTTCTTCGTGTAGACTGATCCAGGGACCAGGAAAGGGATTCAGTTCGTGGTCAGCTGGTCTGTATGCACGTGGAACGAGTTGCGGCCAGAGAAAACGCCAATTGCGTTTAACTTTTCTTTTTGTTTCAATATTTCCTCGAGTGACGGCTCGCCGCGACGCTGACAGATTCTCGGAACCATATACCCGTGATATGGGTTAGATAAGGTGGAAAATAAAATAATGCGGGATAGCATTCATCATCAAGCCCTGTAATAATCTTGAAACTTATGGGCAAATTAATATGACTGTCACCTGTTAACTCGTCTGGTTTTTCCCAATTATACAGCTCTTTTCGTGCAAAATTGCCAACTGGAAACAAGAGTCGCAAGGACTTGAGAAATTAAGTGATGTACTAAGGGAGATAGCCAAGGCAACAGCCAAACAGGAAGGAAAAGCGAAAATTAACAAATGCAACCGTTGTTTATGAAAATATTCATGGATCAGCATCTTTTTATTTAAAAAGGGAGTAGAGAAACGCCGCCGGAAGTGGAGGACAATTCCGTGTGTTCTGAATGACGCTTCTACAGTTATCATTCGAGCCGCTTAACGTTGCCACTTCTCTGCTGTGCTTGTGCAGGTGTTTTTCCAACCTTCGGCGGTGGGCGCAGTACGTGCCGAGTCGCAGCTTCCTGTGCCATACGCGGTTGTACGCGACTGGCGGCCACGCATCGTTACGTAACTTCCCAAATAACCATAAGAGTCGGTTGTGGCTCTTAATTTATCAGAGCAGTAAACGAGGGATCGAAAAGAACTGCGACTGTTCTGCAAATATATATTTCTGTATATTTCTTCCAGAGATAATTCAAAACACGCAGCTATGGTGGGGTACAATATAAGAGGAAGCTTTAGCTCGGGCCCAACTCTGAGGCGGCCTATTCAAATACACGTAAAACGCAAAAACGTTTTTCTGAGATAGCCCCAGGACCGATTTTAATGAAATTTGTTGCATTTGAGAGACACATTTAAATTCAAGGGACTGCTTGAAAAGGTATTTCGAATCAGTGCCTGAATTTTGTTAAAAAGATTTTCAAATATTCGACAGTTTGAAAAAAAATAGAAGCACGAAGTTTACAAATCCATAGCTCTGCGTCAAGAACAGATGTCGCGGTTCTGTAAACAGCATCGATTAGACCATTCAAAGCGGACAAATTCGATATATCGTTTTACATCTTACGTGAATTTGTTACGTTGTTTACAAGGGTTCTGCAAAAGGTGTATTTCCATATTGCTAAATTTTTTGATATTCATATGTAACATATCACTTTTGTCCGCTTTAAATGTACTACTAGATGCAATTCACAGAATTGCGATATCATTTTTCGTTGCCGAAAGACAGTTGTAAACTTGATAGTCTCGTTTTATAAAAATTTTCGATTTTGATAATTTTTAATGAAAATTGACAATATAAAGCGAAAATTCGAAACCAACAGTCAGTAGAGTTTAAGTGTTTCTTTTAAATGCAACAAACCTCGTCACATTTGGTGCAGTTGTTGCTGAGAAAAACGAATTCTCCTTTTACATGTATTTAGAAAGGAGCACCCGAGCTAAAGCTTCCTCTTAAGTCTGCAATGAAGCCCTGGGCCGCTATATTGTAGGGATGCCTTATGCCTTATTCTATGCTATTCTTATCATCCACTACACACGGCCGCCTGATCCCGTTGATAATGTGGGTAGACCGTCGCTCTGACCACTGGCCAAGCGCGAAAAGCCTGAAAAAGCATAGAATCGGAAAAGGCATCGCTACAAAATACCGGCCCTGCCCGCGCCCTCATAGCCGCTAGCCACTGTTCCTCCGCGAGGGTGCAAATAATTCGGGCTTCAAACCTCTTCTGTTACCCAAAAAAGGCGGTAACTACAAAAATAAAATTATTAGCGTGTAATTTTATACCTTTCTCCTCCCCTATTATACTTGAATGGCGAATGCCTAATTCATTATTGAACTGAAATAACATGCTTGCTTCGCTACAACTATTTGTTGTGAAGTTTCATGAGTAAAACGGGTTCAGCAGTGACATGAACTGCACAGCAGACTTTTGAATAGTGAAATGCTCAGAGTCGATACATTTTGTCCATGTCTGTTGCACACCTCATTGTTTCCGCCGATGAAAAGGCTTTTGAAGAACAGCAGACGCTCCGGAGGTATCAAGTACGACGTCATGTTGAAAAGGCCGCATGACGACGATTTTTTTTGCTTCTGTCATTGGCTGGCGGAGTAACACAACTCCGCGCGGTCCGTGTGCCGTTGTTTCCAACTACTGTTTTTAAAGTTCTATTCTACTAAAGCAATCTTTATTTTACAGTTTCTCTTCTTTACTTGTTCTTGGCAGTGTTGTTCCTGCGCTTCTTTCCTGTGCAAGTCCAGTTGGCGTGGTTCTTTGTTTGCCAAGTAAAGGAGAGGCGTATCGCACAGGCGTACCTGTAAAATACACCTTATTTCATTTCTTTTTTGAGGGTTTACGCGTTTTTATGGCGAATGGCGGCCGTTATTCACATTTGTACTAGTAAAGGTACCCCCGCCCCTCATTTGCATAGAAAAGTTACCTTGGGTTGGGCCCCCTCCCCCCCCCCCCCCCCGCCCCCGAAAAAAAATCCTGGGTACGTGCCTGTCTTAACAGCTGCGTAAGATGATGACAGAAGTGTGTGGGCAGGCCTCGGTGGCAGCCACGTAAAGGAAGATAAATATGCAAACTTTTGTTTTCCTCAGCCCAGAGGAAGTAGATCAGGAAAAATCTATTAAACGACCCTGGTAGATACCGAATTCGTTTGCCACATGCCATCCCGCAGGCGTACAGTACAGGCTATCCGACTTATCACCTGCTCATGCTCGGCCGCCCGCGTAGGATTTAAACTTTGGCCACTCTATTTAATCGGTGTCGCAGTCGTCTGGTCTCGCTAATTTCGGCTAGTTTTGAACACTCAACGAACCTCCAACCACGCGAAACTTAAGGTCGGACCACACGCACTCTCACTCCTGGCCGCTCCTGTCAGACGCCTTGGCAGACTTCGCTTCGTAATGATCGAGCTATTGATAGCGCTTCAAAATACGCGAGTTGGATGTGGCTACTATCCGTCAGTCAAGATGGTGCAGGACAAAGCCGGTCCGCACTACGTAGCACAGCCAGACTGGAGCATGTGAGCCCTGTCGTCATACAATAAAGAACCAGCTGTCGTGCACAAACCAAATTACCCTGGTGCACAGCCGATGGCGGCACTGCGAACAGCGCTCTAGTAACGTCAGACGTGGGACTCGCCTTTGTCGTCTGCTACGCTCCTGCTAAAATAGCTTCATTTTTATTGCTCGCACTCTATATATTTAATGTATCATCTATGTAACCACCCCGTGTGGGAGCACAGTGGTAATGGCGTGGCGCTGCCAAGTTCGAGGTCGCTGATTCGACCCTGGCCGCATTTCAACGGGGGCGAAATGCAAAATCGCTCGTAGATTTAGATGCACGTTAAAGATACCATGTGGTCAAAATTATACCGCAGTCCTCCACTGCGGCGGAGCTCATAACCATCATGGTTTTCGCACCTGAAGCCCCAGAATATAATTTGTAATGTAATCAAATTTCATATAGCCACATCCCTCGTGGGCAGGGAATGTCATTACACTCGTGACTGAGCCATAAAACATCGCGCCGAGCGAGTAAATGAAAGTCTACACACATTTGAAAATGAAACACGATCGCAAGGCTGATTGGTAAAATTTCGCATCGACTAAACAGCATTGTAGTTGAATAGAAATTTTAGATTTCGCACATAATTCTAGTCAGTACCCGAGTTGTAGCTGATGGTTGTCTGCCGGTTCTAAGTTTCGCGAGCCAAGCTTCACGCAGCTCCTTGTCCTGCGGCTACGTGTGAATAAGGCTGATACCGGGCTCTGTTGCGTACGTCCGGCACTGCGGCACCAAGCAGTAGCCTACCATGCTGCACGCCTCCAAAGACAGCCACTACCTATTATAGTACTTTCGAATGTTCTCTAGCAGGCACCCAAGGCGGTAAAGCCTCACCACTTAATCAGAACCGCAGCGCAGGTGGGACTTTAAACTTTCGTTTTCAGCTCGCTTCGGCGCTTCCGAAGCAGCCGCTGTGTCCACTATTAGAGTTGTAGGAGGATCTCACCGCTGGCATCCAGTTATTAGGTTTGTAGTCGGGCATGAACTATATGGTAGCTGGCCCATGCCGTCGTCCAACTCACCCACGCTTGGGACGTGGTTGTAGGGAGGAACTTGCTCTCATCGAGAACTAGGAGTACAGGATTTATTTACAGTATTCACATTAAAATAAGAGATACATTTCAACAGCCTAGCATGACTGCAAAAAGGAGCACGAAGCTACCACCACACAGCATACGAGCACAAAGCTCCAAGAACCAAGCACACTCCTAGCAGCCGACAAACTGCTGCTTAAAAAGCCTCTGTCCTCCCTGGATCCCTAGGGGAGGCAAAACTGCTGTCCAACCTTCGTCCAATCGGACCGTCCACAGTCGTTGGGGCGCAGTCGACCCGCCATTGAGGGTCGAATCTACTCTGAAGAAGAAGGCAGCACTGTGTCTTTTCAATATAAGCGATGCTCCCTGTCATGCAGGGGCGTAGCCAGGGAGGGGGGGGGCGGCTTATGGGTCTTCAGCCCCCCCCCCCCCGAATTTTTTTCTTGTTGTCCATGCATCGCTGACCAAAGCAACTCCGGGCGCTGGAAATCATTCTGGATTTTGTCTAAAATGTCTTTCTTACGCTTGGAAAAACATTTCACTGGGAACATTGCGAACTCGGGCTGGATTTCACGGCAACGCCCATGCACCGGGAGTCACATAACGCAAGCAGCCCCATCCGAGCACAAAGTTTCAAGGGCGTTTTGATGGCGAACTGGGTCGCCGCGACATCTCGCGGAGTCCGAAGAACTTACGGAGCGCATGGATGTCAGTTTCGAAACTTTATGGGTATAAAGTCTTCATAAATTTTTGATGTGAAAGGTACATTGGGCATTTCCAAAGTTGTGCTTTAGATTTTCAGTTGCGGAACTTTAGGGGTTTATTGCTGTTATAAACATTTGACGCCAAAGGTGATCGACTTCTCTAAAGTCGTACATCGGAACATACAACGAGACAAGACAAATCAACAAACTATCAGACAAGTTGCCAAAGCAGGCAGCGATGTCCGATGAGACAAAGCGTTGCGGTGGTTCATTTGCGCCGTCATGTCACACAAAAAATTATCATTTTTTTTTACCTACGCCAGAGCATCCATGTGATGAGAATAAAGCCAGCAAGGGTAACTGTGTTCTTATTTATTTTTTCTACGTTGACTTTTATTCGCGAGGACACGTTAAGCCTCCTCAATTTTTTTTTTGTTCTCGCTACCCTACCCACGGTGTTGCGTTTCGCCTGCGACACGTGGTTTTGCCGGCGCGACTGCGGCGGGGCGGCAGACATTTTGGCCCGATCGTCGTCGCCGCAACGCTCATCGCCAGGTGTTTCCAGGCGCGACTGCGGCGATGCGACCGCAAAGGATCACCCTCTCCTTCCAGTCATTGTGCCCGAACCAGGCGATGCGAAAGCAGGGATCATCCTCTCATTACAGTCATTGTGCCCGACCGGCAGCGCTACGACAGGGTGCTACGACATTGTGCTCGACATGGTGCTACGGCAGCGCTACGACAGTGTGCGTCACCATTAGCCCATTGTACATTCACGTGCTCGTCTTTTGAGGGGTTCCTTCTTGCCCTCAACTGCGAGAGTATAAAAACAGCTGCCCCCGGACGCCAAAAGGAGGGCTCCGATTTCTTCTGTTGAGTGAAGTGCTCTCCCGTCTCTCTACTTCGGTCAAACCTGACCGCCAACTCTTTGCGATGTTAAAATAAACAAGTTGTTTCGTTGTTACCAGTCGACTCATGCTTTGCCGGGACCTTCGGATGCTTCCAGTTGTACCCCAGGCCGCCAGGCCAACGCTACCCTTGGGGCTTGCGACCCAGGTACAACCACGGGCGTCAGCGCCGAGTTCCCAACAGATCGTACCAGCGGTGCGATCCAAACATCTGGTTGGCAGCGGTGAGATCGCCTCCGACTTCAAACAACTGTCTGCCAGCGGTGAGATCGCGACAACGGAGGCCAGCAGCGAAGAGATGCAGTTGACTGTATGCTGAGCAGCTCATCGACGATCCGGGAGCAGTGCAACGAGCCCTGTGTGATGACTGGTTGCCTGCAGCGGAACGACTGCGCTGGACTCTTGGCTGCGAGGTTTGGTGAGTGCGGGACTTTCTTCTTCTGAGCTTTGCCAGGCTTTTTGTTAGTGTCAGAAACAGAGCTGGTAATTGTGGTTGTCGTTGCTGCCGGGTTAGTTTGCGGCAAGACAATAGTAAGCAGTAGAGAAAGCAGCATTCAGAGCAGCCATGGATTTGAAGTCGTTGCGCAAACCGAAATTGTTGGAGCTTGCAAGAGAGTTGGGTCTGGATGTCTCAGACAAACTAAGAAAACCTGAACTGCTAAAGGCTATTCTTGAGTTAGAGGCTGAGGATGACGAGCTGTCGGAATGCCTTGAGACTATTGAGGAGAGGTCAAAAAGACAGGAGCGCGAACTTAAAGAGCAAAAAGAGAAACAGGAGCGCGAACTTAAAGAGCAAAAAGAGAGACAGGAGCGCGAACTTAAAGAACAGAAAGAAAAAGAAGAGCGTGAACGTAAAGAACAGAAAGAGCGAGAGCAACAAGAGAAAAAAGAAGAGCGCGAACACGCTTTGGAAATGAAGCGTCTCGAGGTAGAGATGGAACGCGCTCGTAATGGAAGTCAGGCACACGGTGCAGGAGAACGAGTATTGTTCAAAATGACTGACCTGATGCGGCCGTTTAAGCTTGGAGAGGACATTGGTTTGTTCCTGGTTAACTTTGAGCGAACGTGCGAGAAGCAGGGGTTCTCTCGGGAAACGTGGCCACAGCGCTTGCTCACTTTGTTACCCGGCGAGGCGGCCGACGTAGTCGCTCGCTTGGATAGAGAGGAAGCAGAGGATTTCGACAAAGTAAAATCGAGTCTGCTAAAAAAGTACCGGCTGTCTGCGGAGGCGTTCCGTCGGAAGTTTCGGGAAAACGAGAAAGGCAGAAGTGAGTCATATACAGAGTTTGCGTATAGGCTTATGTCGAACATGCAGGAGTGGCTCAAAGAAGAGAAAGCGTTTGGTGACCACGATAAAGTTCTGCAGTGTTTCGGGCTAGAACAGTTTTATAGTCGGTTACCGGAGAACGTGCGATACTGGGTCTTGGATAGGCCAGACGTTTGTACGGTGGCTAAAGCCGCTGAGCTAGCCGAGGAGTTTGTGACGCGTCGGGCTCGCGGAGCTAAGGACGGTCAAAAGGGTGAATTTGGCTCGAAGTTTGAGAGGCCGAAGTTCACACCCATGAGAGCAAAGGGGAACACGCGTAGTGCGGATGCGAGTGGAAGCAGTGCGACCGAACCTAAGGAGACGGCAGCAGCCGAAGCCGAACGCAGAAAGCGGTTCGAGATGAGGCAAGCGCGCGTTTGTTATACGTGCCAGAAGCCGGGTCACTTTTCGGCGCAGTGTCCGGAAACAACACCAAAAGTTGTGTTTTTTTCAATAGGCAGCACTGACGAGAACATGAAGCTTCTCGAGCCTTATATGCGAGACCTCCTCGTGAACGGGAAAGAGTGCCGAGTGCTTCGCGATTCCGCAGCTACGATGGATGTAGTTCACCCGTCTTACGTAGAACCCCATATGTTCACGGGCGAGTGCGCATGGATCAAGCAAGCCGTGGAAGCTCATAGCGTGTGTCTGCCGGTAGCAAAAGTGCTTATTGAAGGACCTTTCGGAGCGCTTGAGACGGAGGCGGCAGTGTCATCTATGCTGCCCCCCCAGTACCCGTACCTATTTTCAAACAGGTCCGATCACCTCCTGCGCGAGAAGGGGCTTTTGTTTGGTGAAGCTAGTGTTCAGGCCTTAACCAGATCGAAGGTTCGGGAGCTCGCTGCAAAGGCGGTAGTTGCGGGGCCGACGTTATCAAACAACGAAAAAGGGTCAGAGGCGCAGCAAGCTGATATTCCGAGCACGCCCGAACTGAATAAACTTGAGTCTGTAACGTTAAAGGCGCCAGATACTGGAGAGGAAACGCCCGACGCGGGAAAGTTAGAAGAGCTATCTACTGATTTGCTCATCGCGCCTACGTCAGACGGACTTGATAGGTTGCTAAAAGTCAGCCGGACGGCTTTGATAGCCGAGCAAAAAAAGGATGGCAGCCTGGAAAACGTGCGCTGCAATGTCAAAGAAGGTATCGCCAGGAAAACTGCGCGTTTTGTGGAAAGAGGTGGAGTCCTGTACCGGAAGTATCTAGACCGCAGAGGAGTGGAGTTCGATCAGCTGATCGTGCCTCAATGCTATCGTCAGGATCTGTTGCGCTTGTCACACGGGGGTTCGTGGTCCGGACACCTAGGAGTTAAGAAAACTAAGGACCGTCTCTTGCAAGAGTACTATTGGCCAGGGTGTTTTCGGGACGCAGACCATTTCGTGAGGACATGTGACACTTGTCAGCGGGTGGGCAAACCAGGGGACAAATCGAGGGCGCCGTTGAAATTGGTACCTATCATTACGGAGCCTTTTAGACGGCTCGTTATTGATACTGTGGGACCTCTGCCGGTAACAGCCACGGGGTACAGACACATTTTGACTGTGATCTGCCCAGCGACAAAGTTCCCTGAAGCAGTGCCGCTTAAAGAACTCAGCTCAGTTGAGATAGTTAATGCACTACTGTCCATATTTGCGCGAGTTGGTTTCCCTGCGGAAATCCAATCAGATCAGGGCACAGTGTTTACTAGCGCTTTGACGACAACTTTTCTCGAAAGGTGTGGGGTAAAGCTGTTACACAGCTCAGTGTACCACCCACAGTCGAATTCCGTTGAGAAGCTCCACTCCGTCATGAAGCGCGTGTTGAGAGCGTTGTGTCTTGAACATCGAACTGACTGGGAGCTGTGTCTGCCTGGGGTGATGTTTGCTTTAAGGACCGCGCCGCATGCGGCTACGGGGTTTTCGCCAGCTGAACTGGTGTACGGTCGCTCGCTTCGATCTCCGCTTCGCATGCTTCGAGAATCGTGGGAAGGTAGGGGCGACGACCCAGTCGTGGTGGAGTACGTGCTTAAGCTCCTCGAACGCTTAAGAAGGGCACAGGAGTTGTCAGGTGAAGCAATGGCAAAGGCCCAGCAGAGGGCCAAGGTTTATTATGATCGGACAGCCAGGGCCCGTCGTTTTGAGGTTGGCGATGAGGTCATGATATTGCGCACATCGCTAAACAACAAACTAGACGTGCAGTGGGAGGGCCCAGCACGAATTGTTCAGAAACTGTCGGACGTTAACTACGTGGTCAGTCTGCCAGGAAAGCGGAAAGCACAGCAAGTTTACCACTGTAATCTGCTCAAACCTTATAGACAAAGGGAAGCAGTGGTGTGCATGATGGTAAACGTTCCTGAAGAGCTTCCGGTCGAGCTTCCGGGACTAGGCTCAGTGACGAACAGGGAAGACACCGGTCAAGTCATTAGTGACCTTATCAGAACAGCACCGCTGTCGCCCGAGCAGAAAACCGAACTACACCAGCTATTACAAGAGTTTCAAGGTCTGTTCTCTGAGAGGCCTGGTAGGACTTCTGTACTTACTCATGATATAGAACTTACCTCCACAGAGCCAGTACGATCCAAGGCGTATCGGGTGTCACCCCGCCAGAGCGATATTATGGAGGCTGAGGTAAAGAAAATGCTACAGCTCGGTGTTATTGAGGCAGGTGAGAGTGATTATACCTCCCCTTTGATTTTAGTTGAGGTACCGGGCAAGGAACCTCGTCCTTGCGTCGACTACCGCAGGCTTAATTCCATCACTAAGGATCAAATTTATCCGATCCCTAACATCGAGGAGCGCCTTGAGAAAGTTAGTAGCGCTCAGTTTATTTCCACCCTAGATCTTGTCAGGGGTTATTGGCAGGTTCCACTTACAGAAGAGGCTAGTAGGTATGCGGCGTTCATTTCACCAATGGGAACATTCCGTCCTAAAGTGTTGAGTTTTGGTTTGAAGAACGCGCCATACTGTTTTTCAAGTCTCATGGATAAAGTGTTGCGGGGACAGCAAGAATTCGCTTTACCGTATCTAGACGACGTAGCGATATTCTCCGCATCCTGGTCTGAGCATATGGCACACTTGCGGGCAGTGCTAACCCGCCTGCGCGAAGCGGGCTTGACAGTCAAGGCTCCTAAGTGCCAGTTAGCACAGGCCGAGGTTGTCTACCTCGGTCACGTGATTGGTCAGGGTCGTCGCCGCCCCTCTGAAATAAAAGTGGCCGCTGTGCGAGACTTTCCGCAACCGCGCACCAAGACCGATATTCGGTCGTTCTTGGGTGTCGCCGGCTACTATCAGAGGTACATCCCTAGGTACTCTGATATCGCGGCTCCCCTGACGGATGCTCTAAGAAAAACAGAGCCCCAAACAGTCGTCTGGGACGAGACAAAGGAAAGAGCTTTTAGCGCCCTAAAGAGTGCCCTAACAAGCCAGCCTGTGCTACGATCGCCAGACTATACAAAAGGGTTCGTTGTTCAGTGCGATGCTAGTGAGCGAGGCATGGGCGTTGTACTGTGCCAACGGGAAAATGGAGAAGTAGAACACCCTGTCCTGTATGCTAGTCGTAAGCTGTCCAGTCGTGAGCAGGCGTATAGCGCCACCGAGAAAGAGTGTGCGTGTCTCGTGTGGGCCGTTCAGAAATTGTCATGCTATCTAGCCGGCTCGAGGTTTATCATTGAGACGGATCACTGCCCTCTCCAATGGCTGCAGACCATCTCTCCCAAAAATGGCCGCCTCCTGCGCTGGAGCCTCGCTTTACAACAATATTCCTTTGAGGTGCGTTACAAAAAGGGGAGTCTCAACGGTAACGCCGATGGCTTAAGTCGAAGCCCCTAAACGTAGGAATCAGCCTCAAAATTGTTTGTTACTGATGTTTTTCTTCCTGAGGCAGGATTTTTTTTAACATATTGCTTTTGTTTAGTGTTTCAAAGTGATGATATGCTTTCTAGTGCAATTTTTCAATTTGTGGACGCGTTCTGAGTGATGCTAGACTACTGTAAGGAACTAGGCAGTGGTATAAAAAGGGGAAAGAGCCTGGCAGGGCTTAGTGAGGGTTGTGCCGTGCTTGCTGACTGAGCGGTTGAGTTTCAGCGTAGTTCTAACGCTTGCCGGGAACGAGAACAAAAATGTGAACTCTCCCGAAGTCACTTTGCAGTGTCCCGTGCGAACCTGAACGAGAGAACGAGGCCTTCTCTGTGCGCTGCGCTCAAGAAACGTCGAGGGACGCCCGACTTCGGTTATGAGCATCATCGAGCGACATCCCTCCGGACAGCGGATGCAGTCCCCTGTCCATCGGGATCTCCTTCCCCCGGCGGGGCGGTCTGTTGCGTTTCGCCTGCGACACGTGGTTTTGCCGGCGCGACTGCGGCGGGGCGGCAGACATTTTGGCCCGATCGTCGTCGCCGCAACGCTCATCGCCAGGTGTTTCCAGGCGCGACTGCGGCGATGCGACCGCAAAGGATCACCCTCTCCTTCCAGTCATTGTGCCCGAACCAGGCGATGCGAAAGCAGGGATCATCCTCTCATTACAGTCATTGTGCCCGACCGGCAGCGCTACGACAGGGTGCTACGACATTGTGCTCGACATGGTGCTACGGCAGCGCTACGACAGTGTGCGTCACCATTAGCCCATTGTACATTCACGTGCTCGTCTTTTGAGGGGTTCCTTCTTGCCCTCAACTGCGAGAGTATAAAAACAGCTGCCCCCGGACGCCAAAAGGAGGGCTCCGATTTCTTCTGTTGAGTGAAGTGCTCTCCCGTCTCTCTACTTCGGTCAAACCTGACCGCCAACTCTTTGCGATGTTAAAATAAACAAGTTGTTTCGTTGTTACCAGTCGACTCATGCTTTGCCGGGACCTTCGGATGCTTCCAGTTGTACCCCAGGCCGCCAGGCCAACGCTACCCTTGGGGCTTGCGACCCAGGTACAACCACGGGCGTCAGCGCCGAGTTCCCAACAGATCGTACCAGCGGTGCGATCCAAACAACGGGCTGCCAGAGCCAACCAGAGCGCATGCGTTTTTCTCGTGTTGCCCCGACCACCACACGGCGCACTTTGGTGAGCGTTCGGTTTTCTCTGGCCGAGTGGATTTTCGCCTGGCAGAGTTTCAGACGCTTTCTGGCTAGCAGACGAGAAAAAGAAACAATGGTCGCTCGCCGCCATCACTTTGGGGACTCGACGGATTGCACCGTGTTCGCTGGAGCGCAACCTCTCCGGAAAGTCTTGTCTTGCCGGTGCAGGATACCGAGCAGTATGTGTAAGGTTTTCGGTGGACCAAGCGCCTCACGTTTTCTTCGATATGTCCATGGAATTATCATGCACCGGATACATCCCACCAAATTATAATACCTATGCCGACATTGTTGTGTACCAGACACCTTCCGACACATGGTGTTGGTGTGCCCACACCGCGAGAAAAACAGTCAGGATGATGCCTCAGAACCGCTGCAAGCGATCGAAGAAACGTGGGAGGCAATGTTAAAGGCACCGAGCCTGGAAGATCAGCGAAGTCTGGTGGACCGGGCACGGGCTGCGGCACTAGCCAACGGGTTTAAGAGAGCCGCCCACCTACAGGGCGAAGAAAGTACACTTTCTCGCTGTTTCTCACAACAAACGTTCATTCCTCTTCATTCCTCCTTCGGTAGCCACATTAGGTGCCCAAAGTAGGCATTTGATTGTGGCCAAGATACTTTGCTTTGCGTTTTTTTTTATTTCGGTGCCCCCGCGCACAAAAGGAAAAAAAAAGGCATGTCACGGCGCAGCGAATTGTCGCATGGTCAAAGTTCGCTTATTTTACTTCTTTTGCGAAAAGTAATGGGCCACGGGACACTTCAGTTGCCAGACACTCTTACTATATTATTGCCATAGCAATCACATGGGCACTCCAGGCGCATTCCTGTCGTCGCCCTCATGTTCTGTATCAAGTCCAAGGGCGATAACATCGCGACCGCGCGCCGCGTGCTGTATGTGCGACTGTCGACAATGGTGACTCAGTCTTGTGTGCGCAAAGGAGAGAAGCGGGAAGGAAACGCGCCGCCTTCCGTCGCACGCGATAGATCGGGGGGAGTGGATGGAATGGGTGCGGGATCTAGGATTCTGTGAATCTGTGATTGAGCAACATATTTATTTGCCTTGTTTGGCGCATCTTATACAGTGACTTTTTCTTAGATACGTAGATTTATTGGCGACTTATACGTATATTTAAATATCTTGTTGCGAAGTTTTGTGTATACGTGCAGTGAACTTTGCTTCCAGTGACACTTTTTTGCCCTTTATCAAGCTGTATCTTCGCATTTGCATATTCCATTGTATCTTCGCATTTATTTATTTATTTATTTTATTTATTTATCTAATACATACTGCTAGCCTTATATATAAGGCTGTAGCAGGGTCGGGACACAAATACAACTGTGAAAGTGGTATCAAACATGGTTAACAGTCTCTGTTAATAACAATTCCAAATATTGTGGATAAAGACTAAAGGCAGCACAGACACTTTCCTGCAAGTCATGTCAATGTATGCAATTCGTATACCCAATGCTATTAATAGCACTATAAACAAATTGAATGGAATGAAAACTTACCACGGGGGGGGGGCAATTACTGACTGGCAGAGTTTTCTAATGTACATTTATAATGTACGAGGGCGAGTAAAATGAAAGTGAGCCTACCCACCCCGCGCAATAATGGTTCGGTTCATTATATGCGAGGCATGCGCGTAGCACACAGGCATCTCTCATTTACAAAAGTGACACCCAGGTGTGAGGATAAATGTTCTTTAATGCTCTCATACACTGGGTTTAACATGATTGTGTCACGTAATGCACGCCCCAGAAGTTGAGCAGCGTTGTGCGGTGAAGTTTTTGACAGCTGAAGGCGTTTCCTAAAAAGAAATTAGTCGCCGTATGGCTGCCGTGTACGTTGAATATTGCATTTCATTGGCCACTGTGAAGCGTTGGAGCAAACAGTTCAAAGAAGGACGTGAAAGTTGCAAAGGCGATCCAAGACCGGGTTAAAGCCACTGTGCAATCACCCCCAACAAAATTGTAAAGGTTGATGAGCTGATGAGACAATAACGGAGGACAAGAATTGGTGAACTGGCAGAGCATGTGAACATCAGTCACGGTTCGGTTCACGCCACAATTTATCAACATCTTGCTCATTGGCTCTCGTGTGCGCAGTGGATGCCCAAGACTTTGAACCACCGCTAGAAGACGGAGAAGTCTGGCGCGGCCTTGACTCATCCGATCCGGTATCACGATTTCTTGTCGGTATCACGATTTCTTGTCTTCAAATGTGATCGGAGACGAACCATGGTGCCACTTCTACGAGCCTGAAGTACGACGGCAATGCTTGCAGTGGAAACATTCGAATTCCCCACCCCCAAGAAAGCAAAGGCCGTCATTTCCGCCGGAAAGGTGTTGATGAAAGCAGCATTCCGGGCAAGTTAAGTAATGGAAAGGTGTTGTTGACTTTTTTTTTTCGATCGTCAGGGGCCATTACTGATAGAATTTGCTAAATCTTGAAAGACTATCAATTGTTTCTGTTATTGTGAAACGCAAGATCGGCTGAATGTCGCAATCAAGAACAAACGACGTGGAAAATTGACGAATGGGGTCATCTTGTTCCACGACAATGCCCTTCCCCGTGTCGTTGATGTGGTTAATACAAAACTGGCAAAGTTTAAGTGGGAAACACTGAAACATCCGCCATACACCTCAGACTTCCACATTTTGGGGCACCTGAAGAAACAGCTTAAGGGAACCATATTCCTGCCGCACGATGACGTGAAAGAGTCAGTTGGAGACTTTTTAAAGCAGCAACCCGAGGAGTTTTGTGAGACGGGAATCGCGCGACTCGTTACTCAGTGGGACAAATGTTTAAATGCTCATGGGGACTACTTTTAAATAAAGTACCCCGTTTGTCATATATTCGCATTGGCTCACTTTCATATGACTCACCCTCGTATATTATGCAAAACGCCTGCTTTTTATGCGTGCTCTCTGTTGCGACTATAATTTCGGTGAAACGCAACCTCGCGGTACTCACGATACACGACTGGTGACAGCTGCTCTTGCGTAATACACTGGAACAAATGACAGCGTCATTGAAATTTTTCACTGGCCGTTGCATGTGTACAAAAATGTAAACAATGTTATTCAATGACAGTTTCATTAACATATTTGTCCTCAACTTGTTCATTTCATGGGCTTTACATTTTTCGTATCAGCGGCATGCACTGCTTAGCTGGTTTCGAGCTGATGTAGTTCTAAAGTTCGTGTGATATTTTCTTTAGTTATTAAATAGACAAAAAACATGGAAGCATTGATGTCAGTTATTTTGGGCACAATTTTTGGCACATATGGGTATATTCCTTTATGAAAAAAAAAATACATATCTTACTTGTTTTGACAGTGTGTAGCGTTCGACAATAAGGTTGCAGCATCTTTGGCAAAGGCAATGCAGTTATTATTCATGCATTTGATCCCTCGACAAATTGTTTAAGAGGAAGCTTTAGCTCGGGCCCAACTTCGACGCGGCCTATTCAAATAAATGTAAAACGCAGAAACGTTATTCTGAGATAACCTCTGGATCGCTTTTAATAAAATTTGTTGCATTTGACAGAGAAATTTGAATACTAGTGTTTGTTGAAAGCTCAATTTTGATTTAAGGCCTGAATTATTTTGAAAAATTCTAAAGTTCGAAAAAATAGAACCACGGCGTTTACAAACTGAGAGCTCTGCATCAAGAACACATATCGCGCTTCTGTAAACGCCATCTACTATAACAGTCAGCGCGCACAAATTTGGTTTGTCAAATTGTGTCTTACGTGAATTGGTTACGTTATGAGCAAGGGTTCTGCAAAGGCTGTATTTCCATAATACTAATTTTTTTGAGATTCATGTGTAACATATCAATTTTTTCCGCTTTAGATGTACTATTAGATGCAATTCGCAGAATTTTGATATCATTTTTCATTGTTGAGTCACAATGTTTTAAACTTGATAGTATCGTTTACTGAAAATTGGCGATTTTTGAAATATTTTAATAAAGAATTGACAACCTAAATGCAAAATTCAAAACAAACAGTCCCTGGAATTTGTTTCTTTTTTTAAATGCAACAAACTTCGTCAAATTTGGTGCAGTGGTTGCCAACAAAAACGAATTCTCCTTCTACATCTGTTTAGATAGGAAGAACCGAGCTAAAGCTTCCCCTTAAGGAGGAGGCCGAGCTGCAACATCAGCCCGAACCCGAACGAAATTTCTGGCTACGCCACTGCTGTCATGGTGTACCCGAAATTCGTTCTCAGTCCTAAGGTTGAACCATTTCATTTTTATGGACGGGCTTTTTAATAAAGCAGCGCGTAAATACTTTCGCATAAATAAAATAATCTTGGAAGACCCTCTGTGCTCTGCGGGCCATCTGTTCAACTATGCCTAAAACAAAAAAAGAACTACAACTGCGCTGTGGTTAACGTTGCACGCAAGTGCGCGATACCCCTTCGTTCAACCCCCCGAGCACGCCGCCGGCCTCCTCTCCGTGACGTCACTCGCCGAGCGCTCAGGCCTTCTCTTGTCTAAGTGGTGTTGGTTTGGCACGTTTGGTGCGTCGTAGGCGCCAAAATCGGAAATAGTGGCGTCTGCGTGAACATCCAAAATAAAATTTGAAGTGCGTGCCACGGTGACGTTCGGTAAGCGGAGCGCTGTGGGCATGCTTGGTTTGATTCCCAATAACTCCGCTATTGCTGAACGTATTGAAGTAGTTTTTGCGGCAAACTATATCTGAAATATCCTAATTTAACTTCGAATGCATTTCTCCACTTCGATAAAAAGTGGTTCAGCTGGGCCCCTTTATTTAGAGAAATTGCTCACGAGCATGGCAGTAAGGCCTTGCGCGCACACACACATTGCATCCCGTTCGACTCTATTGTTCGAACCACAGTAGTTCTAGAGTCCTTGAACTTAAAAAAGCGTCCTAAGAGGAAATGCGTGGAGGTTAACCGGGGTGGGGGGGGGGGGGGTATCCTGTAAGAGTCCACCTAGTGGACTGCCCATTTCGGCCGCTGCTGATTGGATGCAGCTGTACGAGTGAGGAGGAGACGAGCGGCCCTAGCCAATCAGCAGCGGCCGAAATGGACAGTCCACTAAGTAAACTCTTACAGAATACCCCCCCCCCCCCTCCCCCAGATATGTCTGCTATTCTGGGAGAGAAAATGGTGGTAACCACCAGTCAAAGCCTCGGCTATCTCTGTATTTGCCCCGTCGTAGGTGTCATGGCTGTTCAAGAACAGGATGCGGACGTGACCGGCTTTTACGTTCGCCTCTCTGGCGACCTGGAGCCAGAGCCTCCCGAGCAAACGTCTCCCGGCTCAGCCAGGAACGCTGCTGTGCAGGCCGCTAGGACAGCACTTGCGCCGCCCAAGCCTCCGCGGCTCCGAACCGTGAAACCCGTGCCGACGGCCTTCCCGTCCAACTGGAGTTCGAGACGGGGCCGACCAGACTACGCACTCAGGTCAGCGTCGTTGTCACGGAAACGCGACGTCGATTGTTGACTGCAGGGTGGGCACTGATGAACCAATGACATCGACGGTCACGCGTGACGCCGTGACAAAGCCCGCAGCGGCTCGCGTCGCGAGAAAAGAAACAGCCACGAAGGGTTAATTTGTTGTTAAAAAATTTGGCAGTTTTGCCCGAAACTGCCAAATATTTTTGACAGTATTTGATCAAAACTGCAAAAGCAAGGTTTAACGCTGTGGTTTAACCAAGCTGTTAAACCGGACCCTAAACCGAACTGAAAACCGTACCAGAACCAGAACCGATATTCTTAGAAGGTGCCAGAAGCCGAACCGAACGTGAACCGAAAAAATTACGGCTATCGGTACGGCACGGAATGGTTCAAGTCGGTTAAATGCCGCAAATTGTTTTGTCAGGTCGCTAAAAAATTTCGCAGGTCGCTTAACACAAAAATTTGTTGCTAAATAGACACGAAAGTCGTTAAATCTAGCGATAAAATCACTAAAATGGCCATACTGCCTACAATAAGGGTGATATTTATCGTATTTATTCATATTACCCTACAGGCGACAAAGGAGCATTCAATAGGGGAGTAAGAAAATAACAATGAGGGTCTCCCCCCCTCCTCCCTTTGAAAGGAGCGAACACCACGTAAAAATACTCAAAGTGCAAAAGAAAAAAAAAACACGCTAAGAAAAATTCTACACTCAAAGAAAAAAGAACAATGTATACACAAGCGCAGAACAAAGCGGAATTATACGCATCGTTAACCAAAATTAAAACGACATATGAAGTTACAATTGTTTGGGACATTCAACAGGATCACTTATCGACGCAATATCATCAGGAAGATTATTCCATAGTGCTATGACGTGTGGCAATGCTGAATTGTTGAAATACCGTGTGCGGCCAAAAATGCGTCTGAAAGAGATTGAATATTGTCACGGGGTAGTGATTGTGACGAACACAGTAGCAAAACTGAATGGCGAACCTAAATCTTTATTGGGCGAATTTGTACCCTCAAAAACAGGCTACACTCAAAGAACGGTGACAGCGGCGAACAAAGTCGGTGATCGTCGAAAATCTGATCAGCGTGCCAAGCGCGTAGGCTTTTATTCGCAACTTTCACGTACGGTGGCGTCGCCGTGCGGCGGCGGCCAGAAACAATCGAAAGATTATACTCGCCTCTGGCTGCCGCCCGTGTGCATAGCGTATTGGTGTTGTCTATGCTTTTCCTTCACTTTTGGTTGATGTTTTAACGCGTTCAAAGCTTCCGTCGGATCCTGAAGGACACTTAACATGCTCAGAATGAGCAAACATAGAAGCAACCGCATTTGCTCCGTGCCACAATGGGTGCTGAGCGGTAGGTGATGTTAGCCTTGACTCATTCCCACCGGCTGCGTCGATGCGGAAGAAATTAATTATTAAGCTGCGAATCGGCAAAGCTGTCACAGAAGCGATGAAGGTTTCCAGTGCGCACTTCATGCCGGAGGACTTTTTTGGAATACGACAGATGAGTGCACGACGATTCCGAGCACTATGCAAAATAGAAGTGAGGCGTGCAGACAGGACACAAGAGTAGAGAAGTGGACAACACGAACGCTGACTGTCAACTGAAGGGAGCACTGAGGCGAAAAAAGAAAGAAGACACAAAACTCATCTGCGCATGCTCAGGAATGGTAACACCACGTGTCAATCGGGTACACGTGCCGGTCTACGTGAGATATAACTGTTAAGGCACTTAATCTCTTCCTTATGTAAAGTAATCGAAGGCTGACTCACGCACGCACTTCCAACGTTATAGATATGCCATGCCTCCACCATAAGACGCGTATCTTCATTCTTATGCCTGTACATTCCTGAGCATGCGCAGATGAGTTTTGTGTCTTCTTTATTTTTTCGCCTTAGTGCTCCCTTCAGTTGATAGTCGGCGTTCGTGTTGTCCACTTCTCTACTCTTGTGTCCTGTCTGCACGCCTCACTTCTATTTTGCATAATGAATCCTTACCAACTAGCTCAGTTTTCTGTCGTTCTAAGATTCCGAGCACTTGAAATCGCGAATAGGCGCACCTCCATGAAGACTCAGGCATAACACTATATTACGTGGAGGGAAATTTAATTTGAATGCAATGCGTGAATGCAATTTTAACTCAAATGTGTTGTAGGATGATTGATGCTTGCGTTCATGCCACTCATGCCTTTGCGGCTACGTTCGAGCGCAAACATTCTCCGTGAAGACTTGTACCTGCTTCAAAATTTCTTGTTCTCGTTGATGCATTCGTGCTCTGCAACGCCGGCTTGACACTCCACCATTTTCGAACAGAGATGAGTTTCTCATTTGTGCATCGAAGCAAAGTGACGCAGGCGTAGAGGGACCTGGAATTCGTACCTCGTCTACCACTTCGATGCGCGGCTGCAACGTGTGCACAGGCGCGCATGACTGCACTCGTAAGGTAACAAATCCTAGTCCAACAAACGTTAAACTACTGTGCAGTGTTCGCGTAGCGAACCCTCAGCTGATCTGCGTGTATATTATTTTATATAGATAACTGGAAGAATGGAGCGAGCATTGCCGCAGACAGGTAAATATCGGCTATGTATCGCTTGATCTGTCTATAGGCAAGACGCGGTAGGACTCACGCAGGCGGTAAAACCACCGCAAGACTGTAGCTTGCACAGCATGCATAAAGCGCAATAAGTAAATTACAAAGGTGAACGGTTATCGTATTAGTTCGCAAAAGCGGTCAGGTATGGTTTTTTGTTTACTTCTCGTGTTCAACATCCAGCATTGTGAACACAGGCAGGGATAACTAGACAATAAATTTTCGGTCACAAAACGCTGCTTTTCACGCCGTCGATATAAAGGACTTCGGTCGCACAACACCAGGAAGGTTTTCTTTCTCGACACGGCGGCTTATTCAAGCGGTCTAAGTAACAACTTGCCGAGAGCACCACACAGCATAAAAGCTCATGGTACCCGTTCGAAAAGGTTAAATTAATAGAATGGCAAATAGAAAGCACTGTCGCTTCTTTTAATAACACCGTCGCGGTAAAACTGAAACGACAGCTCGTGTGGTTTGCTTCGAAGCCGCGAAGTTTGTATGCAAAGGCCTTCAACAGTCACGGACGTCGACGTGCACGCTTTTATGCCGCAGCACACAAGATGACCAACGTTTAGGACTTCCTCGCCTTCTAGCAGGCTTCGAATCCTGCGTTCTGCTCGCCCAATGTGAGCCATTACGTAGGCTAACGACAGCGGGCGTGTAAATTGAAGAGACATTTCAACCAGACGACGCGAAACAACATCTTACTGAGCAAGACTACCGCAGAACTGCACCGACTGCTCTAGTTCTTAATCTCTCGGACAGCCATGTTGGATTTAAGGTGGCGCCCCCTATAGGCCATGAAAGTTGCGAATACTTCAGTCATCGAAGGTTCCAGAGTAATCGCTGGTGCCCGCGTGTCTTCCAGAAAGTTGTACACCATTCGCGTCGCGCGATGAAATCAGATTACGCAAGGTTCGGTGAAACAGACAGCGGATAGAATCATCGATAAATTTCGAGAAACTTTCGATACATGCAGGCGCGTCCTGCGCTGCGCGTTAACATTTGTTAGGCGGTGAAACGTGGTCACCCGAAAAAGATAAACAAACACACGTGTCAACACATCCCTCTTAAAAAGCCTCGTCCCGATGCTACAAACATAAAAGAGAGCGAAACACAACATGATACTTATTAACCCATTAGGGACCGGTTTCTTTTTTTTTTCTTGCTATCTTGAAATAAATCTTATATATTAACTTACCTTTGTACTAATAATTCACATGCAAAAATTATTACTCATGCCTAATTAGTTTTTGAAATATAGCCCGTGACCATATGGTCACACTGGACCCTTACGCTACAGCAAAATACGCGAAGTGAAAAACATTTATTTCAAGCCATGAAACATCACAAAAAACATACATAGCGAATAGTCGAGCACTTCTTTAGTGTGATATGGTTTAAATCATGGAATACACATGCCGTCGTCATACTTTGTGCATTGTGTGTGCACTGCGCTGTTGCAATTATCTCATGCACACCTCCACCTCTTGCCATTAGGTATTGGTGCAACAAAGTGGGCCACTTGGTCACACCGTGTACCATTCAGGACATCATCAGTTTTGGGATTCTGCGTTTACCATGTCCTCTAGGCTTATTGTCCCATCACATCAGGTAGCTTTGTGCAATTTGCCTGCGGAATTCCACCTGCGTGACGTTGAACCCTGTGCTACGAATTAGCCCCCAAGCATTGCTGATAGCTACATTACAAAGTCAAGTAAAAATCGGTCACCAACACTTTTTGCCACGGATTGCAATCCTATAGGGGCCTACATTTGCTTCCATCTGGTCCGTACCTCCTATAAAACTTGTACTGAGGAACAGTATTTTTTGCGGGCCACCTTGATTTGCTTCTTCTGAACGCGAGAGTACCTGTCTGCAGATGACATTGGCTTTACGACGTGAATGGTGCTTACGATCGTTACTACAGAATTGTCCATCCAGCGGGCAACAATTATCCCATTGTCGCTCAGCACGGGCTCTTCGTGCCCGCGATGTTGGCGCTTGACGAATTGTGGTCGAGCGATAGGGCACTCTTTGGGAACACGGTTCTGCTTCACTGTGCCCGTGCCTTCGTAGCCCTGTACCTTGAGATGCCTGAGTAGCGGCATACCTGTGAATAAATTATCAAAATAGAAAAAGAAAGGCAGGTCGTGCGTCTCTGCTGCGAGTTCATCCACCATATGAATAAGTGGCGCCGCTGCTTTTCCGAAGTCCTTTTCATATCTTTCAAATGTTCCGGCATCGCCTGCTTGCCTTGATGCACTTTGAAATTTAAAAGGTATCCGTACTTGCCATTTAGGCAGCATACTTTATACCCGAAGCGGATAGGCTTTCCGCGTATAAACTGTTTACAGCCATGACGACCATAATACTCAATCATACTTTCGTCATAGCTCAGGTGACGCTCAGGTTGAGAGTGCTCCAGAAATCTTGCATTCAATAGTGTCATCAATGGACGCAACTTGTCACTAAGCGTTAGGC
Organism: Dermacentor variabilis; assembly: GCF_050947875.1. Taxonomy (NCBI): domain Eukaryota; kingdom Metazoa; phylum Arthropoda; class Arachnida; order Ixodida; family Ixodidae; genus Dermacentor; species Dermacentor variabilis. The sequence goes on from NC_134569.1 coordinate 13,417,420, forward strand.
TTGCATTTCGCAGTGTAAGAATCGCATTATCTGTACGAAGCGATTTCTTCGCATAGCATTGTAGGCCATCGTGTTGCGCATATCCAAGCCGCTGTCCCAATGGCACTTTTTCCCTGGCAAGCGGTTTTAGCCGGATAGAACGAGCACTCCAAGAAAACGTCAATCTTCTTTGGTAACCTCCGGATCGAGAATATTGAAATATAACGCATACTTTCTTGTTTGTTCGACTAGCGGTTCCACGACGGCTTCGTCCAAAAAGATGTCGAACAACTCAACAGGTGAAAAGTCCCTGTAAGCAGCAAAGTTTGGGTAGGGAAATATGCCAAGGCTTTTCTGCAGATCACCGTTCGTCCACTTAGAAGCAGTGGATAATTTCGCAGGAATGGCCGTATCAACTACAGCAGAAAAAACCTCTCATGTTCCGTCACCTATCGCGCCGGGGTCGTCATCGTCCGGGTCGGATCCACCAATGCGGCGACCGTCAGAGAAAACACTTTCAGCTCCGGCTCATAGCTGCCGCCCGATTAGATCGTCAATGAGCCCGCCTGAGTCTTCATCGACCGACTCTTCATCCAAATAGGTGCTAGCCTCTCGCGGGTCGATATAAATCACTGACACGTTGTCATCGTCTTCTTCGAGTATCTTCGCTATTTATTCCAGAATTAATCTATTCAGACAATAAAATAAGAAATAACTACTGCGGGAACGTGCCAGCAGCCGTGCAAGAGATGAGAATGTAGTTTTAAAAAAAATAAGAAGTTAGGTAGCCTAAAGGCCCAGCGTGACCATATGGCAACGTGCAAGATAACATGCTCGTTCATGGATAAATCAAACATTAATCTTTCAGAAATGCTCATCGAAGGTCACATATTCAAAGAACAATATGGGGGTAAGTATATACGACTATTGCTCAAACAAGTAGTGAAAAAAAAACATTACCCCTTGGAGTGATGCATGGCGACGCTACTCGCACAGCAACACTTATTCCCGCCCTTGCAAGGGGCTCCCACAAAACGACTGACACCTGCCGTCACTTGATATTCATAAAGGGAACTCTCATCTGTCTAACGACATGTCAAAAGCGATTTTGGTGTCGTTTTGTTAATCTTAATTAATTGAAATCCACTGTGCAGACTAACGTGACCATATGGTCACGCTGGTCTTTAATGGGTTAAACAAAAGTAACAAAACAACAAAGAGACAAAGTTCAAAGTAACAAAGTCCACGAAAAGAAGGTCCAGCGCTTAGCTATGCAAAGTCCCAAAGTTCGTTAGCGCTGGTAGAACGGCTTAAGTTGCACAACATGGACTATTTCGGTGCGAAATAGCGGCGTAAAAGCTTCTCGCTAAGTCATCGTAGTGTTGTAATCGCACCGCTGGCACGAGTTGTTGGGAACTCGGCGCTGACGCCCGTTGTTGCACCTGGGTCGCAAGCCCCAAGGGTAGCGTTGGCCTGGCGGCCTGGGGTACAACTGGAAGCATCCGAAGGTCCCGGCAAAGCATGAGTCGACTGGTAACAACAAAACAACTTGTTTATTCTAACATCGCAAAGAGTTGGCGGTCAGGACGACCGAAGTAGAGAGACGGGACTGCACGTTACTCAACAGAAGAAATCGGAGCTTCTCTTGGCGTCCGGGGGCAGCTGCTTTTATACTCTCGCAGTTGAGGGCAAGAAGGAACCCCTCTATAGACGAGCACGTGACTGTGCCGCTCGGGCACAATGGGATAAGGTGGCGCAGCCGTCGTGCCGGCGCCGCTGGGGCACAATGGGAAGAGAAGGTGGCTCATACGTCGTGTCGGCGCCGGTCAGACCCCCTCGCTTCACAGTTGGGGGGAGCTCCTCTCCCCGGCTGCCGCGCTTCGACAAGCGTGGGCACCAACATGCACATACACACACACACGCACATGAAGACACGTGGCATTAGAACAGGCCTGGACGCGCTTGGCGGGGAGGCGTAGCGGCGGCGCCGAACGGGCCAAAATGTCTGCCGCTTTGAACGAAGCCCCGGCGTCCGTTGCATCCGCGCCGGCTAAACCGCGCGTCGTAGGCGAAACGTAACAGACCGCCCCGCCGGGGGAAGGAGATCCCGATGGTCAGGGGACTGCATCCGCTGTCCGGAGGGATGTCGCTCGATGATGCTCATAACCGAAGTCGGGCGTCCCTCGACGTTTCTTGAGCGCAGCGCACAGAGAAGGCCTCGTTCTCTCGTTCAGGTTCGCACAGGACACTGCAAAGTGACTTCGGGAGAGTTCACATTTTTGTTCTCGTTCCCGGCAAGCGTTAGAACTACGCTGAAACTCAACCGCTCAGTCAGCAAGCACGGCACAACCCTCACTAAGCCCTGCCAGGCTCTTTCCCCTTCTATACCACTGCCTAGTTCCTTACAGTAGTCTAGCAGCACTCAGAACGCGTCCACAAATTGGAAAATTGCACTAGAAAGCATGTCATCACTTTGAAACACTACACAAAAGCAATATGTTAAAAATCCTGCCTCAGGAAGAAAAACATCAGTAACAAACAATTTTGAGGCTGATTCCTACGTTAGGGGCTTCGACTTAAGCCATCGGCGTTACCGTTGAGACTCCCCTTTTTGTAACGCAACTCAAAGGAATATTGTTGCAAAGCGAGGCTCCAGCGCAGGAGGCGGCCATTTTTGGGAGAGATGGTCTGCAGCCATTGGAGAGGGCAGTGATCCGTCTCAATGATAAACCTTGAGCCGGCTAGATAGCATGACAATTTCTGAACGGCCCACACGAGACACGCACACTCTTTCTCGGTGGCGCTATACGCCTGCTCACGACTGGACAGCTTACGACTAGCATACAGGACGGGGTGTTCTACTTCTCCATTTTCCCGTTGGCACAGTACAACGCCCATGCCTCGCTCACTAGCATCGCACTGAACAACGAACCCTTTTGTATAGTCTGGCGATCGTAGCACAGGATGGCTTGTTAGGGCACTCTTTAGGGCGCTAAAAGCTCTTTCCTTTGTCTCGTCCCAGACGACTGTTTGGGGCTCTGTCTTTCTTAGAGCATCCGTCAGGGGAGCCGCGATATCAGAGTACCTGGGGATGTACCTCTGATAGTAGCCGGCGACACCTAAGAACGACCGAATATCGGTCTTCGTGCGCGGTTGCGGGAAGTCTCGCACAGCGGCCACCTTTATTTCAGAGGGGCGGCGACGACCCCGACCAATCACGTGACCGAGGTAGACAACCTCGGCCTGTGCTAACTGGCACTTAGGAGCCTTGACTGTCAAGCCCGCTTCGCGCAGGCGGGTTAGCACTGCCCGCAAGTGTGCCATATGCTCAGACCAGGATGCGGAGAATATCGCTACGTCGTCTAGATACGGTAAAGCGAATTCTTGCTGTCCCCGCAACACTTTATCCATGAGGCTTGAAAAGCAGTATGGCGCGTTCTTCAAACCAAAACTCAACACTTTAGGACGGAATGTTCCCATTGGTGAAATGAACGCCGCATACCTACTAGCCTCTTCTGTAAGTGGAACCTGCCAATAACCCCTGACAAGATCTAGGGTGGAAATAAACTGAGCGCTACTAACTTTCTCAAGGCGCTCCTCGATGTTAGGGATCGGATAAATTTGATCCTTAGTGATGGAATTAAGCCTGCGGTAGTCGACGCAAGGACGAGGTTCCTTGCCCGGTACCTCAACTAAAATCAAAGGGGAGGTATAATCACTCTCACCTGCCTCAATAACACCGAGCTGTAGCATTTTCTTTACCTCAGCCTCCATAATATCGTTCTGGCGGGGTGACACCCGGTACGCCTTGGATCGTACTGGCTCAGGGGAGGTAAGTTCTATATCATGAGTGAGTACAGAAGTCCTACCAGGCCTCTCAGAGAACAGACCTTGAAACTCTTGTAAGAGCTGGTGTAGTTCGGTTTTCTGCTCAGGCGACAGCGATGCTCCACTGACTAAGTCACTAATGACCTGATCGCTGTCTTTCCTGTTCGTCACTGAGCTTAGTCCCGGAAGCTCGACCGGAAGCTCTTCAGGAACGTTTACCATCATGCACACCACTGCTTCCCTTTGTCTATAAGGTTTGAGCAGATTACAGTGGTAAACTTGCTGTGCTTTCCGCTTTCCTGGCAGACTCACCACGTAGTTGACGTCTGACAGTTTTTGAACAATCCGTGCTGGGCCCTCCCACTGCACGTCTAGTTTGTTGTTTAGCGATGTGCGCAATATCATGACCTCATCGGCCACCTCAAAACGACGGGCCCTGGCGGTCCGATCATAATAAACCTTGGCCCTCTGCTGGGCCTTTGCCATTGCTTCACCTGACAACTCCTGTGCCCTTCTTAAGCGTTCGAGGAGCTTAAGCACGTACTCCACCACGACTGGGTCGTCGCCCCTGCCTTCCCACGATTCTCGAAGCATGCGAAGCGGAGACCGAAGCGAGCGACCGTACACCAGCTCAGCTGGCGAAAACCCCGTAGCCGCATGCGGCGCGGTCCGTAATGCAAACATCACCCCAGGCAGACACAGCTCCCAGTCAGTTTGATGTTCAAAACACAATGCTCTCAACACGCGCTTCATGACGGAGTGGAGCTTCTCAACGGAATTCGACTGTGGGTGGTACACTGAGCTGTGTAACAGCTTTACCCCACACCTTTCGAGAAAAGTTGTCGTCAAAGCGCTAGTAAACACTGTGCCCTGATCTGATTGGATTTCCGCAGGAAAACCAACTCGCGCAAATATGGACAGTAGTGCATTGACTATCTCAACTGAGCTGAGTTCTTTAAGCGGCACTGCTTCAGGGAACTTTGTCGCTGGGCAGATCACAGTCAAAATGTGTCTGTACCCCGTGGCTGTTACCGGCAGAGGTCCCACTGTATCAATAACGAGCCGTCTAAAAGGCTCCGTAATGATAGGTACCAATTTCAACGGCGCCCTTGATTTGTCCCCTGGTTTGCCCACCCGCTGACAAGTGTCACATGTCCTCACGAAATGGTCTGCGTCCCGAAAACACCCTGGCCAATAGTACTCTTGCAAGAGACGGTCCTTAGTTTTCCTAACTCCTAGGTGTCCGGACCACGAACCCCCGTGCGACAAGCGCAACAGATCCTGACGATAGCATTGAGGAATGATCAGCTGATCGAACTCCACTCCTCTGCGGTCTAGATACTTCCGGTACAGTACTCCACCTCGTTCCACAAAACGCGCATTTTTCCTGGCGATACCTTCCTTGACATTGCAGCGTATGTTTTCTAGGCTGCCATCCTTTTTTTTTTTGCTCGGCTATCAAAGCCGACCGGCTGACTTTTAGCAACCTATCAAGTCCGTCTGACGTAGGCGCGATGAGCAAATCTGCAGATAGCTCTCCTAACTTTCCCGCATCGGGATTTTCCTCTCCGGTATCTGGTGCCTTTAACGTTACAGACTCAAGTTTATTCAGTTCGTCAGCTTGCTGCACCTCTGACCCTTTTTCATTGTTCGATAACGTCGGCCCCGCAACTACCGCCTTTGCAGCGAGCTCCCGAACCTTCGACCTGGTTAAGGCCTGAACGCTAGCCTCACCGAACAAAAGCCCATTCTCGCGCAGGAGGTGATCGGACCTGTTCGAAAATAGGTACGGGTACTGAGGTGGCAGCATAGATGACACTGCGGCCTCCGTCTCAAGCGCTCCGAAAGGTCCTTCGATAAGCACTTTTGCTACCGGCAGACACACGCTATGAGCTTCCACGGCTTGCTTGATCCATGCGCACTCGCCCGTGAACATATGGGGTTCTACGTAAGACGGGTGAACTACATCCATTGTAGCTGCGGAATCGCGAAGCACTCGGCACTCTTTCCCGTTCACGAGGAGGTCTCGCATGTAAGGCTCGAGAAGCTTCATGTTCTCGTCAGTGCTGCATAATGACAAAAACACAACTTTTGGTGTTGTTTCCGGACACTGCGCCGAAAAGTGACCCGGCTTCTGGCACGTATAACAAACGCGCGCTTGCCTCGTCTCGAACCGCTTTCTGCGTTCGGCTTCGGCTGCCGCCGTCTCCTTAGGTTCGGTCGCACTGCTTTCACTCGCATCCGCACTACGTGTGTTCCCCTTGGCTCTCATGAGTGTGAACTTTGGCCTCTCAAACTTGGAGCCAAATTCACCCTTTTGACCGTCCTTAGCTTCGCGAGCCCGACGCGTCACAAACTCCTCGGCTAGCTCAGCGGCTTTAGCCACCGTACAAACGTCTGGCCTATCCAAGACCCAGTACCGCACGTTCTCAGGTAACCGACTATAAAACTGTTCTAGCCCGAAACACTGCAGAACTTTCTCGTGGTCACCAAACGCTTTCTCTTCTTTGAGCCACTCCTGCATGTTTGACATAAGCCTGTACGCAAACTCCGTATATGACTCACTTCTGCCTTTCTCATTTTCCCGAAACTTCCGACGGAAAGCCTCTGCTGACAGCCTGTACTTTTTTAGCAGACTCGATTTCACTTTGTCGAAATCCTCTGCCTCCTCTCTATTCAAGCGAGCGACTACGTCGGCCGCCTCGCCGGGTAACAAAGTGAGCAAGCGCTGTGGCCACGTTTCCCGAGAGAACCCCTGCTTCTCGCACGTTCGCTCAAAGTTAACCAGGAACAAACCAATGTCCTCTCCAAGCTTAAACGGCCGCATCAGGTCAGTCATTTTGAACAATACTCGTTCTCCTGCACCGTGTGCCTGACTTCCATTACGAGCGCGTTCCATCTCTACCTCAAGACGCTTCATTTCCAAAGCGTGGTCGCGCTCTTGTTGCTCTCGCTCTTTCTGTTCTTTACGTTCACGCTCTTCTTTTTCTTTCTGTTCTTTAATTTCGCGCTCCTGTCTTTTTGCCGTCTCCCTCTCCTCAATGGTCTCAAGGCATTCCTACAGCTCGTCATCCTCAGCTTCTAACTCAAGAATAGCCCTTAGCAGTTCAGGTTTTCTGAGTTTGTCTGAGACATCCAGACCCAACTCTCTTGCAAGCTCCAGCAATTTCGGTTTGCGCAACGACTTCAAATCCATGGCTGCTCTGAATGCTGCTTTCTCTACTGCCTATTATTGTCTTGCCGCAAACTAACCCGGCAGCAACGACAACCACAATTACCAGCTCTGTTTCTGACACTAACAAAAGCCTGGCCAAGCTCAGAAGAAGAAAGTCCCGCACTCACCAAACCTCGCAGCCAAGAATTCAGCGCAGTCGTTCCGCTGCAGGCAACCAGTCATCACACAGGGCTCGTTGCACTGCTCCCGGATCGTCGATGAGCTGCTCAGCATACAGTCAACCGCATATCTTCGCTGCTGGCCTCCGTTGTCGCGATCCCACCGCTGCCACCAGTTGTTGTAATCGCACCGCTGGCACGAGTTGTTGGGAACTCGGCGCTGACGCCCGTTGTTGCACCTGGGTCGCAAGCCCCAAGGGTAGCGTTGGCCTGGCGGCCTGGGGTACAACTGGAAGCATCCGAAGGTCCCGGCAAAGCATGAGTCGACTGGTAACAACAAAACAACTTGTTTATTCTAACATCGCAAAGAATTGGCGGTCAGGACGACCGAAGTAGAGAGACGGGAGTGCACGTTACTCAACAGAAGAAATCGGAGCTTCTCTTGGCGTCCGCGGGCAGCTGCTTTTATACTCTCGCAGTTGAGGGCAAGAAGGAACCCCTCTATAGACGAGCACGTGACTGTGCCGCTCGGGCACAATGGGATAAGGTGGCGCAGCCGTCGTGCCGGCGCCGCTGGGGCACAATGGGAAGAGAAGGTGGCTCATACGTCGTGTCGGCGCCGGTCAGACCCCCTCGCTTCACAGTTGGGGGGAGCTCCTCCCCGGCTGCCGCGCTTCGACAAGCGTGGGCACCAACATGCACATACACACACACGCACATGAAGACACGTGGCATTAGAACAGGCCTGGACGCGCTTGGCGGGGAGGCGTAGCGGCGGCGCCGAACGGGCCAAAATGTCTGCCGCTTTGAACGAAGCCCCGGCGTCCGTCGCATCCGCGCCGGCTAAACCGCGCGTCGTAGGCGAAACGTAACAGTAGGCGTATTGGGGTCCGGTAGTATGTATGTAGAAATTTCTGTAAAGTTATTGTTGTTTGCTAATTTGTATTTGTGGAATGTGACCACGGGCTGAGAACAACGGCTTCCGACAGTGGTTGCCTGCCAACGCTGAACAGGAGACCGTCCAGTGTTCGTGGCGCCACCTTATATGTCAATCAATTGCGTGCGTACCGGCGTTTCAGGCATGGCAGAGCCCTCCCACCCCTTTTCCCTCCCTTTTATGGTCCCCGGAAATTGAAGTACTCAACACCGAAGCCTTGTGTCGGCCGTTAAAAACCCGCAACTCTTTCGCTCTATACTTGTCATAACAGTCGGTGCGCATTGCCGGATTTAATAGTACGCCAAAAAGGACCTCACCTAAAATTATTGAAAGTTTTGAAAGTGATTTTTCCCACCTAAATTTGTCACCAGTCATTGTATGCTTTAGTCAATATTTGTGCATGTATCGCGCATGTGTACGTATACTTTCATGTACACCGTACACGTGCGACGTTTGTAAATCGATTCGTCCGGTTCAGTCTGTGTCAGTTCTTTCCTGGCGGGTAAAACATCAATGCCTACCCCTGCGTTTTTGTGTGTCTGTTACTTGCGCATGTCAAGCTGATCGGGGCGTCTTATACAGATGAGCGTCAGCCAGAAACGGCGCTCTCTGTAGGAGCCATCGCCCGAACGTATAGGTGGACGAGAGCGACAGAGGCCAGCGCCGGAAGCATAGTCTCGATCGCCAGCCTCATGGAGTCCTCGGTTCGCCCGAAGAGGAGTCAGTAGTGTGTGTTCCCCACGCTATCACCGAGCAAGGCGAAGGCGTTAACATCAGTGTGACTGGAACGCTGAGCGATAGCCGCATGGACGCAAGTACTCATCATCGGTGATTGCGGCGACCAGAAGGGCCGTGAAGACGCTGGTGACGAGGGCGAACGTGGCCACGGCTGCCTTGACTATGCGACCGCTTTGAGGGAAAGGCCACACGAACAGGAAAGCAAGGCGCGTGCCGAGGTAGGCGCTAGGGTTGAGGATTGGGCGAGTTGGTACTGCATTCTAAAACTCGTACAGCGCAACATGGAAGGGAACTAACAGGCCGAGCCGGCCAGAGGAAGGAACAGAGCGTTGACTTCCAACTGCTTTTATTGGTAGATTGCACAAAACGTAGGTAGGCGACGACGAGCACTTCAGGGTCGAGAGAGACGCCGCGTGCTCCGCTGAAGGAATCTATCCGGTCAGTTGGTCGTCGTCGTCATCGCCGTCGTCGTCGTCGTCGTAGTCGTCGTCGTAATCGTCGTCGTCGTCATCATCATCATCATCATAATCATCATTATTTCAGCTCCATTTCTTTCACTTAATGTCAATTAGAATATCGGCTATCACTGTTTGCTCTCTGGTACATACCGCTCTCTTCCTGTCTCCTTAGCGTTATACCTAACATTCTTCGTTCAATCGCTCCTTGCGTGGTCCTTGTTTTCGAGATTCTTTGTCAGTCTCCAAGTTTCTGCCTCATATGTCAGCACCGGTAGAATGCATTGATTGTACACCTTTCTGTTTAATGATAATATAAGCTACCAGTCAGGATCTTACAATGTTTGCCGAATGCACTGCAACCCATTTTTATTCTTCTGTAAATCTCCTTCTCATGATCAGGGCCCCCGTGAGTAATTGACCTAGGTAAACGTACTCCTTCACAGACTCTAGAGACTGACTGGCGATCCTGAACTCTTGTTCCCTTGCCAGGCTATTGAACATTGTCTTCTGCTTATTAATCTTCAACCCCACTCTTACACTCTCTCTGTTAAGGGCCTCAATCATTTGTTGTAACTCGTCTCCAGTGTTGCTGAACAGGACAATGTCATCTGCAAATCGAAGGTTGCTGATATATTCGCCGTCGATCCTTGCTCTATAAGCCTTCCCCAGTTTAATAGCTTGAATACTTCTTCCAAGCATGCAGTGCATAGCATAGGAGAGATTGTGTCTCCTTGTCTGACCCCCCTTTTTTTTATAGATATCTTCCTACTTGTGGATAATTAAGGTAGCTGTGGGATCTCTGTAGATACTTTCTAAGATATTTACGTAAACATCCTGTATTCCTTGATTGCGTAATGCCTCTATGACTGCTGGTATCTCGACTGAATCAAATGCCTTTTCGTTATCTATGAAAGCCACATAGGGAGGTTGATTGTACTCTGCGGATTTCTCGATTACCTGATGAATGACATGCATGTGATCCATTGTAGAGTATGCCTTCCTGAAACCTTCCTGTTTCCATGGTTGACTAAAGTCCAATGTTGCCCTTATTCTATTGGAGATTATCTTGGTGGTTAATATTTTATATAATATTGGAAGTAAGCTAATGAGCCTATAATTTTTCAATTCTTTGTGGCTTCTTTGTGGATTGTGAATTGTGTGGATTAGTATAATGTTGGCATTCTTCCAGTTCTCTGGGACACTTGAAGTCGATAGACAGTTCGTATAAGGGGCCGCTAGTTTTTCAAGCATTATGTCTCTAGCATCTGTGATTAAATCGACTGGTGGTCCAACTTTTCCTGCCGCTTTTCCCCGTTTAATGTCTTGCAAGGCCCTTCTAACTTCGTCGCCAGTTATAGAAGGATCCTCTGTAACCTGTTCATTACTACTTCGAATGGAGGTATCGTGGCTGCTTTGGGTATTGTACAGGTCAGTATATAATTCTTCCGCTGATTTTACTATATATTAGATTGCTGATGATATTACCCTGCTTATGTTTCAGTGCGTACATCTTGGTTTGTCCTATATGCCAAGTTTCCTTCTCACTGATTTCAGGCTGCGTCCATTTTTTACTGCTTCCTGTCTTTCTCACATTATAATTTCGAATATCACTTATTGTCGCTTTGTTCATTAGTTTTGACAGTTCTGTGAATTTTATTTGATCTCTTTAGTTGGACACTTTCATTCTTCGTCGTTTCTTTATTACATCCCTTGTTACTTGGGAGAGCTTGGTGCCTTACCTCCCTCTTCAGTTGCTGCTTCTGAAGCCAGCCTAGTTACGGTTTCATTCATTGCCTCCATGTCATCTTGATCTCTGTGTTCTAAGGCTGCATATTTGTTTGCAAGTGCCAACCTGAATTGGGCTGCTTTTACCCTCACTGCGTGTAAGTTTGACTGTTTCTTCATGACCAATTTGACTTATTGTTCCAACGCTTCATGAAGAAGTTGTTCATTATTCGCAGCTTATTCCTTTCCGCGAATTCTACGAACATCTCTCCTCGAGTGTTCCTAGAAACCACGCCGTAGTTGCCGATTGCTTGTTCACCAGCCTGCTTTTTCCCCACTTTTGCATTGAAGTTGCCCTTGACTGCAGTATGCTGAGTTTGCACTTTTCGCATCGCTAATTCCACATCTCCATAAAACTGCTCTATTTGATGTTGTTGATGGCGAGCCAAATGAAGGCTAGCTGGAGCCACCTGCGTCTCAGCGATGCCGACCGCGTTCGGCTCGCGACTTCCACCGAGGATGTCTCGACTCGCTCAAATTGCTGCAGTTCTCTCCTGAGGTGGTCTGGGCGCTCGATTGCCGCCACGCCGTTGATCCTCGCCGCTCGTAGGGCGACTTGCTCGCCCTCGTGGTTCTTTGCCACGAGCCAGGCGTGTCTCTTTCACCGTGCAGAAGGCGGCCAGGAGCAGTGTGGCCAGTGCCGCCACCGGCAAGTGCAATGCAAGCCTTCACACGTCTACGAGGATGGAGAACATCGGTACCAGGCTGGCCGAAAGCGCCGGCGCGATGGTACAGTAGAGCAACCTGATCAATTTGGCCGTGACTTTGTATATTGTGATGTACACCGTGACGAGGGTGGAAGACGTCGCCATAGCCTCGGCGTTCATCACGACATACGTCTGGAAGTCCAGCGTGAGCGAGCTGCTCAAGGTGGTCAGCAGTAGCCCAGAGAGGGACACGACGGCGACTGCTTTGCGGCCGACGCGATCGGCGGCCGTTCCGGCCAGCGGCAACGACAAGGTGGTCAAGGGGTAGGCGACCAAGTGGGCGATGTCCGTCGTCCACATGCGACTGCACACCACTCGCTGAGGGTGGTGATGCCGTACTCCGTGAACTCCCACCAGGTGCAGGGCACCACGCGGGCAGAGGGGCCCCCGTCGGGCGGCTCCCGTACTATGCGCCGGCGCACAATATGGTTCCTGTTGGCGTCTCGTGAAATGGCCATTTCTTTGCAGACGGCCACGCTCAGCCCGGCGAAGGCGCAGGTACCAGTGGTCCCGCTCTCGTAGAGGCAGCCGCAGGATCTTTGAATAAACGAAACAGACGCCGCCGACAGTCGCCGAGATTAGCGGCGAGCGTACCTGGAACGCATCCTCGCCAAACGGCATGTAGCGATCTTGGCACTTATCGACGATTTTGGGGCAGCCTGCGTCCAAGTCCGGCTCCCTCGGTTGTTGTTGTTGCTGTTTCCTCGGTTCCGCCTGCGGACCAGCAAGGCCGTGATTCATCTTCTTCGCCTCAATCGTCGCATGACTGCATATAGGCTCTGATTATGGTAAGCCAGCTATGCTGCTTTTGAGACGTCTATTTACACATCTATTTAATGTCAGTCATATTTGTAGGGTCACGTTAAAGGGCCAATGGTTTTGCGATATACCATATTTGATCATGTGCACATGGTCACATTAGAGAGAGGGAAAGCGTGTGTGTGTGATTGTGAAGAGTAATATAGGCAAAATAGAAGAAAGAAAATTTTGCGCGCTGTAGAGTACTTGGGGGCTTCGAACGCTGTGATAGGTGAGTTCACAGCTGTACTTGTATTAAAAAAAGGAAGATAAAGAATGAGGCACGGCTTAATTATCCTAATTATGCTTCCTTGAGTTTAATTACCCGCTAGCGCTCCCGATTTTGATGTCTTGATATAGAGTGATATTCCGAAGCTCTCACTTCAGTAACATCACTTTCCGCCCGCCTTGGTTGGTTCGTTCAGCGGAAAGCAGGCGTGATAGAGACAGAAGACAGGGAAATTAACTAGACATTGTCCAGTTTGCTACACTACACGTGGAAAAGGCGATAGGCGAGCAAAAATGTCCAGGACGCTTAAGCTTCGCCTTTAAGAATGGAACGTCGATAGCATTCAAAGATCACTGACTGCTTCTCACGCTTCCCGGCAACTGCAGCCTATGTAACCGATGTTTACCGGGAAACGCTAGCGGCGAACGCTATGCACGAAGGCGAGCTTCTTGGTAGAAACGCGACCTCTTGCGTGGGGCGCGATACGTAAGCAATACGCTTCCAGCAGCCTTTCGGTAGAAGTATTGTTAGGCAACCCAAGGGCCGCCTTATACGCCTGTCTAATCATAGCCTCCACCTTGCCTTTCTCCGACGCGTCCATCTTCATATAAGGCGTCGCATACACTATTCTACTTATCACAAACGCCTGTACCAGCTTACACAAGTCCTTTTCCTTGACGCCTTGCTTACGATTGGCGATTCTCCTGATAAGTCTCACGGTAGCATTGACCGTATTTTTGAGCCTTTCCAAGGCCTCCCTATTCTTCCTGTTAGTCTGCAGATACAGACCCAGGATCCTGATCGTTTGGACCTCAGCGACTGGTGCACTCCCCACTTTCATCTTCAGCGGTGGTGGCGGCACATAGTGCCTCGCATGTATCCTTCTTGGTTTATCCCTAAGCACAAAAAGCTCGGACTTGGGCTGAGAGCACGAGAGTCCTGCCTCCCCCGCTAGCTCCTCCACAATATCCACTGCCTGTTGTAAAGTTTCCTCCAATTGTGCGTCGCTACCCCTTGTTACCCATAAAGTAATGTCATCCGCATAAAATGTATGTTTAAGTCCCGATATCCTTGCCAGCCTGGGCGGTATCTTGATCAAGGCGAGATTAATCAAGAACGTCGATAAAACCGACCCTTGTGGTGTCCCCCTGCCCCCCAACGGGAAAGGATCCGATTTAAATTCTCCGACTACAATCTCCGCAGTCCTATACTCCAGAAATGATCTGATGTACCGGAAGGTTCTACCCCCCCGGTCCTATGTCCGATAGGTTCCTTAATATTGCATCATGGGTGACATTGTCAAAGGCCTTTGTGAGGTCGAGCCCCAAGATAGCCTTGCTGCCCGTGCCGTACCCAGGATCAAACACGTCCTTTTTGAGCTGTATCATGACGTCCTGCGTTGATAAATTAGCCCTGAAGCCAATCATCGTTTTAGGTATCAACTCCTTGTCCTCCACATAACCCTGAAGCCTGTTGAGGACCACATGCTCCATCAATTTGGCCAAACAGGACGTCAGCGAGATGGGTCGAAGATTCTCAATACAGATCTTCTTCCCTGGTTTAGGAATAAATGTAATCCTAGCATGCTTCCACTCTGCCGGGATCTCTCCGGCCGTTCAATATTTGTTCATCAAGTTCGTGAGCGCCCCCACTGACTTGAAATCCAGGTTCCTCAGCATTTTATTAGTAACCCCGTCCGGACCCGCTGCCGACGTAGTACGAAGCTGCCCCATTGCAAACTCCACCTCCGCCACCGTAAAGTCCGCATCTAATTCGAGGCTTTTCTCTCCCGAGTAATCCGGCAAGCAACCGCCCGCCTCGCCGTTTATGTAACGACTTCGGAGTTCTTGAATGAACTCCCCAGTCGTGCCTTGATACTGATGAACTAACCTAGCCATTTGACCCTTCTGCGCCGATTTGGTTGCCGCCGGATCTAAAGGGTGCCTCAACAACTGCCATGTTTTTTTTTTTGCATCCGAATTGCCCATTCATCCTGTCACAAATCTGCCCCCATTGTTTGCACTGCAAGTCCAACGTGTAGGTTTCGATTTCTCGTTCTAGCTTCGCCACCTTCCTACGGAGGACCCCATTATGCTTTTGTTTTTTCCACCTCCGAAGGAGACTCGCATGCGCTTCCCACGTGTGTAACAGTCTAGAGTCCGCCGTAAAACCCTCCTCCACCATCGGAACTTCTTCTGTGGTACCCTTCACGTCCTGCTTGAGCGCCTCAACCCAGGCTCCCAAGTCCTCGATTTCCCCGCTCACTGTGTCTTTCCTGACTTTCCGAAATCTGTCCCAATCCGTCACTCTAGTTCTTTTTACCCTGTCTGTGTGCTTAGAAGCACTAAATACCGTGGAAAGCATATAGTGATCACTGCCCAGTGGCTGTCCCGTGTTTACCCACTTTGCATCCCTAATACCTTTAACAAATGTGAGGTCCGGAGGGGTGTCTATGCTAACGCTGTTGCCCATCCTCGTATGATCTAACGGGTTGTTCAAGATTGTCCATTGTAGGTCCTGAGCTACCCGACAAAGCCTGTTTCCCTTTGGAGTGGCTCGGATGTAGCCCCACTCCGGATGAGGCGCGTTGAAATCCCCAACCACGATGAGTTGAGCCCTAGCCGCTAGCCGTTGCGTGTTTATCAAGAGGTCTGGCAAGCCCACCCCTTTATCTTTCGGAGAACAATATACATTAGGAACAAAGAGACTCTTATCGTCCTTTCTTTTGGGCAGAACCTCTAGCAGGACGTAGTCCTCTCTGCTGCTATCTATGGTATGCTGAATCGCCGTGGCGTTGCGATGGACTAGCACGGCCGTGAAGACGCTCGATACAGCCCCCCCCCCCCCCCCCCGATCAATCTCTGGCGGTGTAAATGCCTTAAATCCCGGTAATTTCACCAAGCCACTAGCCTCTTGCAAAGCTATAATGTCAGGCTTACTGTCCAGATTTTGTATGTGCAGTTGCAGGTTCCCCCGCTTGCGACGGAAGCCCCTGCAGTTCCACTACCAAACCTTAATTTGCTGGCGAGGGGCCATGATTAGGCACTAGGTTCACTAACATCGGCGCTTGGCCGACTACGGGAGGCAATCTAGCCTGTAGCGTAGTATTGAGCTGTTGAAACATGCCCATAACCTGTGTTTGAAAAGCCCGCATGTCATTGGTGAAGGCGTCAAGACGCTCCTCAATCTTGTCTAGTCTGGCTTCGATCCTGTCGACCCGAGCTTCCAACCTATCCTGGCTTTCCTCCAGTTTTCCTATTCTGTCCGCAAGGGCAGACATTTCCTCCCTAAGACTAGTGACTTTAACGACTGGCTGCGGCGTGTCCGCCGTTGAAGTTTCTGCCACTCTTTTTGCATTAGCTCCCTCATCCGCCGAAGGCGGCCTCTTAAGCTTCCCCCGATTCTCCACCTCCATAGCTGTGCTCTCACTCTCGCGAGAAGCAGTCGCCTGTGCCGCTTTCAGTGGGGCCTGGACCACCGGCGTCTGTACCCTTTGTCCTTTGTCGCTTTTAAGCGCGCGTTCCATCTCTGCCATCCTGACTTCCATCTTTTTAATCGTCTCAGCCTGCTGCTGCACCTGCCTTTGTAGCTCCTTCTCTCGAGCAGTCTCACTCTGGGAGGCCACGTAGGGCCAGCTCACCTTTTTTCTCGTGGCACTGGGACTTCTTCCATGACTGGAACCCTGTTCTCCTTTGCCACGCTCGGGTCCGGGCAGTGGTGGGAAGGAAGTGGACCGGTCCCTGCTTTTGTTATCGTCTCTCGCACCACTGGATGACCGCTTCCTGGGCCTCGAGCGCCGCTCCTCCTTGTCAGTTTGGCCCTTGTCCTCACTGCCCTGCTGCAGGCCCGTCGGCTGCTTACGGGCAAGACGAAACTTGCAGTTCCGGCTCCCCCTGTTGTGCGCCCCATGGCACACGATGCAGTCCGGGGTGCAGGTCAGCGGCTCTCCTTCCGGTGGCGCAGGATGGTCCTTTCCGCAACGGCGACACAGATTAGTCTTCGGACGATAACAAACGTCCGCCCGATGTCCCACTCGTCTGCAGTTATAGCAGGTCTCGACTAACTCTGTGTACGGAATCACAGCGTACAAACAGTTCCAGTAAATAACTTGCCAGGGAACATGCTTCCCCCCGAACGTTATCTGAATCGCCTTCGATTTTCCCAAAGGTCTGGCGCCCAAAATTTCTATGCCGTCATTCCTCTTCAAGAATCCCGCCCGAACTTCTGCCAGTGGGCATCCGTTGTACGCGTTGTAAATGACTCCGCGCACAGAGTTCTCCGTCGCCGCCACGTACGCCGAAATCTCAAGGTCATGACCGCTCAGCTTGAGCGTCTTTGCATTCGCATATGCCCCACAGCGATGCATACACGGCGTGCTCACCGTCATCGTATTGTTTGTCTCGTTGACCCGCACGAGGTCTTCCTCCGCCGCAGTCGCTTCTGTCAGCTCCGCTGCCGCTCTCAAGGCATATCCGAGTTCCCTCGACGTCACTATACTCAAGTCCCAATTCTTGGGTCGGCACACAACCTTGAAGTCCTTGGCTGGCATCTTCAGAAACGGTCCCCGTTTCTCCACACCGGCGTTTTCCCGCGCTTGACTTGTTCTGCTCCGTGCGTCTGGCGCCCGTCGCTGCCCGCCTGCTTCTCGCTAGGCCTACTCTCGGGATGGTTCCCGTATACAGATTTCTTGAATCGATCTTGAGCTCGCAAAACCCAAGCCCATTCTCTCGCCTCGAACTCTTCGGGCGTTATAGTCTCTCCCTCAACGGAGTGCTCCATTGTCTTCATCCTCACAGAGGCCCACAACCACAAGTCACCGCCCCGGAGCGCGGTGCCGTCGGCGGCGGCTCGGCCTAATGATGAGGCCTAACTTTGCCGCGCCGTGGTTGAGCACGAAAAGCGTGGAAAAACCCCTAAAAAGGGGGCAAACTTGCCGAAATTAGGTGTCCGCAGGGACAGGGCAACTTCCTGTAGACAATCCCACCAAAGGCAAGTCCACAGCACAGGGAGTTAAAAAGGGTCTCAAAGCGGGAGACCATGCCGAGCACGTCCGCGATCTTCGACTTCGTCGTCTTCCCCCCTTTTATGGCAGACTGATACCGTTGGCTCTCAAGCGCAAACATCACAGTGGAACCCGTACTTCATTTGTGAACAAAGCGTATGCAAGGACGAAAGTTACACATGGAAATGGTTTCCATCAATGAGCGCTCTCCCCTTTTGCGCAGTTCCAATAAGTCAGTATGAGCCAACAAACTCGTGCGTCACTTTATCCTGCCGAGCCGGCGAAGCGGTGAAAGCCTACTCACAATCGTCAAAATCATTTGCACTGTTAGTGAACAGCTTGTCCTCGCAAAACATATTTACAGCGCCTAACAAAAGCATGGACTGACGCCTCGTGTTATCTGTTGTAGTACTGATTACACTTTTCGCGTATAGTGGAGCTGTGATACTCCCGAAAGAATGCTTACGCATTAAATCATCAAAATGATTTCACGCATACAAAAAATAAATGTATCACATATTCCTGTAGCTTAATTGGCTCATGGTCAGTAAAATATTTATGTAAGATAAACAAATACTTTTTTTTTGCAATTTTCTATCGGGGAACCGAAAACGCATTCGAGTGCCGCGCGTATTCCGCGGCGGCCTGTGTGATGGGCCGGCTCTCTTTTGCCCCGGACAATATGGCCGCCGGTGGCTTCACTCGCTCCCGTAGGCGGCCGTAGCGGCTGCCACTCCAGAAACTTTAGTGTACAACCTCCTTGGTTCTATATCACTCTCTCGAGTGACGCCGAAGGGCACAGACGTGCCGTAGTGCCCGCGCCCAAGCTATAACTTTTACAGCGAAGCTGTATATATAGCTGTCTTCCGGCGGTGGTCAATGTCTGTCCGTCTACACGTTGCGTCGACAAGAAAGAATTTTCGTCTCCAGTTTCTTGCGAATGCTCTGTAGCTCTCAATCTAATGTAGGCATTTTGGAAAAAATCATACTGAAATCGGCTGCGTTTATCATTCCGCTAGTTTCATTTACTTATAGTAATTACTTAGTTCACAGTGAAGTTGTAAACGTTACAGAATTCCCGTCTGCTGGCAATACATGGCCGTCTACGGAGGGAGTATGGTTACAGAAAACGGCTGTAAATCGTGTGTTATCGAAACTATATTAAAAAAAATTAAGTGACAATTAGTCGCTAAGACGACTCAAACATTACGCCGAGTTTCATCTACTTTTCAATTACGTAGTTCACAGTGAAGTTGTAAATATTGTGGAACTCCTTTCATAGGCTTCTACGGAAGGGAAACGGACAGCCCCGTGTTCGTAAAAACAAAAACAACAACAATAATAATACCTATGTATACATAGATGCGTCGATTGAGCTAAGACGCACCACAAGTTCGCTGCTCGTCCTTCTCAGAGTGGAAGGGCTGGTGATATTTTTCTTTAATTTGATTTTTCGCTCATTTGGTTGTTAGAAGTGTTCATCGAGTAATATCTGTATATACTATTTTTTCGTGCTTTTAAGTTTCTTGGTCTTTTTGGTCAGTTAAAAGAGGTAACGAATAACTGTGGTATTTTTTTTTCTACAAGTTGGGTTACTTTTGTACACTACGCCTTGTTAAGACAGGATCAGGAACCCACGCTTGCGTTCTGAGTGCGAGAGATCGTACGCGTTGAAAGAGACGCAGTTTGATTCAGTACGCGAAGCAGAGGGGCAGTGTTCACGCGACAGCGTTAAGGGCCCCGTGTCGCAGAAAATCCGGCTTCCTGCGTCCAGCGTCGGACGTCGCTCCGGCAACGATTTCGAACCTACTTCCGATCCACGCATACCCAACCACTGTTCTACTACCAAAGTTGCTCGTATCTTGTCTTTCATTTTTTACAAAGTTATTTCTCAGAATTTTGAGAACGGCAGCCCACAAACAAATATAATGGAAAAGACACCAACAGAGCATATCTTTTGTTAGCTCTTCTCAGACCGAAATATTAAAAGTGCGAAACAATAACAGGAGATTGACCCACGCAAGAGGCTGCGTTTCTACCAGGAAGCTTGCCTTTCTGCATATAGCGTTAGTAGCCAGCTTTTCCCGGTAAACATGCCGGTTACATGAGCTGCAGTTGCCGTCAAGAATGAAAAGCAGTAAGGGGTCTTTGGATGGTGTCGCGTTCCACTCTTAAATGCGAAGCTTAAGCGTGTTCCAAATTTTTTATCTGCAGGATGTGTGCGCTAGGGTCGCCACCAAACCGTCTATAGAGCAGAAGCATAGGCTAGCTAAGCGGGTCGGAAAGCTAGAAAAGGAACTCGAGCGTACAGAAGCAGAGAAAGGTGGTAGAAGATAAGCTAGCCAAGATAGAAGTGAAGGGCCGCCATTCCACAAAGCAATGGTGAACGCTTCGATGCGAGCACGGCGAACGGGGCTGTCGCTGACGTGCCGGCCGCGGAAGGCAGCATAGCGAAGGGCGAGGATGAGACGGGGGGAGGGCGTCGTGGTCCCAGGTGCAGCTTTCGGCGGCGAGGAGGAGGAAAAACAGGCGTCGAGTTGCCTTTGTTGGGGATTCAAACATGCATAAAGTAGATCCGGCAATAATATGGTAGATGCAGGCGAGCGATTCCAGGTTAGCGCGCTTCCAGTGAAACCGATTAAGGAAGTGATAGCGAAAGCCAACATGTGGTATCCAATGGAGGAGAGGCACCTATACCCGCGGACAACTTCCTGTGGCTATGAAGGGAAAGCTACAGGCACGTGGCTGCTGCACATGTGTTACCGCGCCAAGTAGCCCGGCAGCGTTTGACAATGGTTTTGGTTGCTCGGAACAAACGCTGAATCGGCGCAGCTTCCACGTGCGACAGTTTCGCATTTCTTCAGACGCGGAAGGGAAAAGCCGCAAAATGAATAAACCTTTACATTCAGTGGGTGTTCTGTCGTATTTAACTGTTGCTAATAAGGTGTTTATGTTTTCTCTTCTCCAGCCTAAACGAACGTGGATTAAAATGCGGGAACTACTTTCAGAAGCGCTCTCACTTGTGCGCGCTTTGCCTCCGTAGCTTTCCCTTCATGGCCACAGAAAGTTGTCCGTGAGTATGGGCTCTCTGCAATGGTCAGGCGGCGCCGCGATCGGCTCAGCCGTCAGCGCCACCGTGTCAGTTGCGCGAAACACCGAGGCGGCCACTGCTATGGAGGCATGCTTTTGCGGCGCCCGTCTGAAACCTGTCGGACGTTCTAAGTCGCGGTTTTAAGGCAATCGAAAACATCGAGGCCCATTTTGGACCACCGACGCTTGAAAAAGGTCGTCAGATTTACGACTACAACCATGTATATCGTGTCAAAGAAGTAAGCATCACGGACATCACAGCGAGGTGCTTAAATTAAGTTATGGTGTTTTAGGTGCCAAAACCACGGTGTGATTAGGAGGCACGCCGTGGTGGGGGACTCCGGAATAATTTGGACCACCTGGCGTTCTTTAACGTGGACCTAAATCTAATTACACAGGTGTTCTGGTATTTCGACCCCATCGATATACGGCCGCCGTGGCCGGTATTTAAAACCCGCGACCTCGTGCTTAGCAGCCCAACACCATAGCCACTAAGCAACCACCTCAGGTCGCGAAGTATTTACACAACATAGCGAGCATGCTTACGACGTCGAACTCAAAGTTAGTTAACAAATAATTACTTTATGCCACTTAAGTGAGAAAATACGCCCGTGGACGCCTCTGAACTGTCAATTGTCGCTTCATTACTTGGAGCGTGCCTTGCACTGCACAATTGTAGAGGTTTTGGCGATTTGGCAGGTAAGTGCTTTTTTCTCCGTTAACAAAGTGCCTCGAGCATATTCTGGTATTGTCGTTCGGGCTCGAATGTGAGAGGGCATTACCGCTGAAGCATCATAGAGAGTAATCAGCTGAGACTAAACAACGCGAAGACTGAACAAATATGCGCTAGCGTGCGCGAGAGAAATACTAATTTTCGAATACTCGATGTGTGCTGCAGTGTACTCCAACTTTAGTTCTGTTGTAAGCGAGGGAAAATGTCGGCACGAATGAGCTCGGTTCCAGAATTCGCGTCTGGATCTTGGCGCAGGAAGAAACACAGCGCGTACCATCGTGTCCTCCAGCACGGAGCGCTTACGAAGCTAGATTTGACACGTAACAACCACTGCGCGTTTGTTTTGGAGTAAGACGAGCTAAACAACTACCTAAACTAATTTACAGGAGCGGGAATCATTTCACGTGTTTTTATGCAGTTGACGCTTTACTGTATGTTTTTACGGATGCCGCTGCTGGTTGTTCTTTATTTTTCTTGTTTTTGCATTTACGTCTCAGTTCGTTTAACAGAAATTCGCAAGACCGACACGAACCGCGACGATCCACTACAGCCGCCGGGTTGCTTCCCTCGGTTTTGAAAGGAAGCAGTACAATTTGATGCCGACATCCCCTTCGTGGTTGTGACAATCCTTAACGCAGAAGTTTCTGCGCTTGTTCTTTTTGTTCACACTTCTCATGAAGGAGCTGCCAAGAGGCCGCGATGAATCTATTGGAAAATTGGAAAAGCAGGCTTGGTGAAATGACGGTGAGGGCCTACCCGCGGGTGCTCACCGTCGCTGCTAGCTGGCGCGACATGTACAGGCAAATTTCATTGCAGGGTGCCCATAGTGGTGACAATGGGCGGGGTGATTGACGTACTGCAAGGGCATGTCGCGAAGCACATAACAAACGGGATTACGGACCTGCGTAATGTTTCAAAGGAGGTGTTAATGGCAGTGTGCATGATGCGAGATTTTGAAAGGCAGGGCTATGCAATTGAAAGGGCAATGCTTGCAGGAAGTGAAGTTTGGACGCTGGCTAAGGCAGTGAGTTTTACGATCATTGACATCAACCGAGAAGTGCACCGAGCAGGCCGCGAAGGCGCTTTTGTGCGTGACATCTTCTGCGGGAACAGCACTTTATTTTAGAGCGCACCTTTTTGGCGCCCGTTCCCGCGTTTCGCGTCGCCGTTGGCCTTGCCGTTGTGCCTCGCCGTAACCAGCTCCGTAGCCGGGACCACCGTGCTGCTCTAGCTGCGCGCGCTCCTGGTGCCATCTCTCGCGCACTGCGCGAGCCTTGCGCTCCCCTTGTCCTCCGAAGCCGGATCACGTGTCCTCGCCTATCCTCTTGCCCCTTTCCTCCGCGCAGCGCCGTTGCGGTGACTTTCGCCTCTACTGTCCACTCCGCTCTCGCCGTCCCTTCTCCCGCTTTCGCGGCACTGCCGCGGTGCCGATGGCGGGCGCTCCTTGCCGCCATCGCGCGTGATCCTTGGCTCTCCATTCCTCCGTCTCCGCGTCGCGTGGCTGTACGGCTTTCAGCCGTGTCTCTCGCTTCCCCGTTTGCGGCGTGCGTTCCTCAGTGGCATTTGTCGCCTCAAGCTGTGCTTGCGCCTGGCTGTCCCCTTCTCCCGCCTGTACTCTTGCCCTATACTTCCCCTTTCCTGGCGCAGTGCCGTTGTGGTGACTCGAAATACAGCTATAGCGTTTCGTCCCCTTACTTCTACTTCGCACCTTAACCTTGTGCGGCCACATTAAGACCTACCTACCTCCCTGCCTGTGAGCGAATGAGTGTGTGAACTCTACTCAACGCCCCTGTTCTCCACCAGTTTCCTCATCCCACCTCGGAAGAAACATTCAATAATCATTGCTAAGACCATTTCATCGGGCGAGGAGGATAGGTCGCGCGGAGAGCATTTCCTCCTCTCTGGCTTGGGCGATCCGCCGCGGCGCTGCTTGAAAGTATTGCTGTCGCGAGCTGCGGAACGATTTCGAGATGTTTTAGATGGTACTTCGTGAAATTTTACGCCATGTCCGTTCATATTAGGTCGTCAGGGAAGCCTTTCGGTGGATCGGTAACTACAGTAGGCGGAAATATCTCTTGGGGGCGCAAAAATGTGACGCGCTTTGTCAGCCGCGGTGTACGGACATTATCAGTCGCGGTGTGTGTATATGTTGTGAACTATTTTGCTCCCCCCCCCATATCGCTTCTAATTTTACAAAGAAAACCAGTGTCTCTGTATTAGCAGCATGAAATGGTAAATTTGCTCACTATCTAATCGCTTGGCGTAGGGAGTAAAACATAAAGCATAAGAGCGCATGCTCGTGCACGGCGAACCTAGCTAGGCAACCACAAAACATTAAGCGGCAGGCGCTATCAAATATTTGTGATGCACCGGCATCGTTCTCGCGCATTTCAAGTCTAGCAGGCTTCAAATTACCATATGTCTACGCTAGCCTTCCTGCATGAGGCCGATGGCGCTGCTCAACACAGCGACCACTGCAGGTTGGTGGACCAGCACAATACATATGTAAGCTGTGCGCTTCGGCACTGCCTTTTTGGCCTGCATACAGCCATAATATATGAGAGGGATCGCATAAAAAGAATGCGATGCCTACTTTTGAGGACAAAATTTCCGTATTACGTGTGAGTGCGTCGTAGAGAATGGAACGAACACAACCGAAAAAAAAAATTCGGTTGTCATTCACTTTCTCGAAAAAGCAAGATAAAACGGGCTAACGCCGCAGTAGGACCTCGCATAGTCACGCCGCACAACGTTTATAAATATGTAACCGCTGATGCCGTATGCTGGGACCATGCGGTATATAGAACAAAGATATATGTAATCCAGTACCTACCACTGCTTAGGACGCTCGCGCAGTTCGCAAACAGTCCCTTTGCTGGACAAGCTTAATTCAGACTGTAAGGTATGCTGCTATTACTTGCCAAAACTATTTTATTTAGGGGCGAAAACCTCATCCATCGAACCAAGTAGTCACGCAATGTAACCTGCAGCGAACAGTTTGAACGCTTGTCAAAGTATAACAGCACAACTCCTATCGTAGCAGAACGGTACCCACGCTGTTACGATTGTCGCGTATGTTTCATGACTCCTAAATCGCAGCTTAGGAATAGAGGATAATACTGCAATAAGGTCACATTAGTGATTCGAACATTCAGAAATACACAATTGATCTCCGAGGCTGATTGTAGGCTCAAATATGCGCGCGCACGTCGCGCTGCGTGTTTCGCCCACCTCAACGCCAGCAGAAATTCCGGCCATGACGCCTTAAACCACTTCAGCACGTCTCACAGAGCTGTTTACCACGTAGAAAACGCGCGTCATTCTAAACAGACCGCACGACCGCGAAAACAAACGCCAGAACCTACCGCCGAGCGTATACCTGCCATGCAAAAAACCGCTTTCACCCAAGCCAGTATGGCGCTGCTCATAGGCGGCGCCACTGCCTTCACAATGTGGCGGCGCCTACGAAAAAACGGTCTATAAGATGGCGCGTCGCCGAAGCGCCGGCTCGATAGCGGCGGATCGCGGTGTGCGCTGCCCAATCTGAAACGCGGGACCGCCTCCGTTCGGCACTGCGTGTTCTATATGCGGTTGCCTGTTGTTGAAATAAGGAAGCAGCTGCGCTAAAAGATGGCGTAATCGTCGGCCAATTTTTTTTCTCTCTTCTTTTTTAACAGCGAGCCCAAATTCTTACCGACTGACCGTGGGTCGAGGAAGAGTGCGCCTTACACCAATGCTGGGTCGGCGATGCAGTCGTCGCAACTCCTCGCCGAGGCTCCTGTGCAGCGTCGCCGGCTCCTGAAGCCATCATCGACGAGACCACCCACGCCGTTCGTCGAGTTGCAGCCCGCAGTGCCGTCGCAGTTTCAACACCGGGCGCTGTCGCCAGGCCTGCGGTACGAGTGGCGGGTGTGACACGCGCTGCTGACTCCATTCCACTCGCCGCCTAGGCGAAAACCTTCAGATTGACGACGAAGTAAACACCTTCTGATTGTTCAGTTTTTACAGCGAATCTGTATACATCTACCGTCCAAGGAAATTTTCGTGTCGTTATTGGCGTGGTAAGCACAAAACTCCCCATACGTGGGCCGAACCCGGAGATGGTGCAATGCCGGGCCGACCCGCGGCGGAAGTGCAGTTCGGCTTTAAGGGGCCCACATACACAGCTTTGCTGGTCATCCTTCTTCACAGAGTGGAATGGCAGAGTTTTTTTTTTTTGCGAATGTTGAGGAGCTGTTGCTGGGTTGCCGCGTCGCCCGCGCAAATCGAGCGCTAAGCGCGTTATCTCAATCGGCTCCTTTGAGTAAATTTTGTGCGCTTGGAGACGTAACGGCCAATCCATCGGCTCACTGAAACCACAGGCATCCAATTTGTCACTGGCTCAGCCAAGCAGCGCTTCTCTGAGAGTTATCGATCGGGAATATATGGGCTTCATTTCGGGTGCTGATGCAGGTCTCGCAATATTTTGCAGCGCGCTGTAGAAGTGTCAGGTCCCTCTCGACCACATCGCAAGTTCACCAACACAGTGACATTGAGGGGCAGAGGAAACTGGACACGTTGATACGGATTTGTGGTGTAACTGACTGCGCAGTAAGCACTATAGCATATCGGGGCTGGTGTTTCGTTTCCCATCTTCGTTCTTGTTTCCTGTATCACGAGAAATTTTACCTAAAACTGGTGAGTCGTGTGTTGTTAGCGTCTTGTCTTTACCGCGCTGTTACATCATGATAGCGGTGCTGACCTTCGTGCTAAAATACACTACCGAGCAATTTGTTTTTCACGAAGGTTGCAGCTAATGCACTCGCGAATGACAAGGAAAAAAAGAAAACGACAGGGACTCGCACTCCATCGCATTTTACATTTCGTGCAACCGCACGATCTAGATTGTTTCCGTTGTGTGTCGAGATTCTGCAACCGTTGTCGCTTAGCCCACGTGCTTTACGGCCACATATGAAGAGAAGGTTGGGGGCACACTTGAACGAGCTTGGCTGCACCACACGAAGATCTGCGCCAGACCCCCGCGCCGGCTCCTGGTGCGCCACGTCCAGGGGACGATGACATATCGCTAGCACTCCACGACCAGGGGGAGTCTCACAGAGACGATTCGGAAAGCCCCTTAAACTTCGTAAAGTAACGACACTCTCCTCCCCCACCTTCACTCCTCGTTTCTCCTCTCCTTCCGCTCCCTCCTCGACCGTGGCGCCGCCTACACTGCTCGAGCGTAGCAACGGGGCCAACATGCGCTCCTCGCCACTGCGTAGACTCTTCTCGAGCAAAAATGGCACTGATGCACGGCGCGAGGGCCCACGTGATGCTATTAGGCCAATAGCGACGCGGCGTCGGCCTCGGACAGAGCGCGCGAGCAGAAGGCGGCATTCTTCAAAGCGTGGCACTACTTTACGAAGTTTAAGGGGCTTTAACGATTCGGACTACAGAGTCGTCAATGAACAAAGTCATCTCTAAGACCGAACTTGGCCCACTCGACACCGCGCGAGATGCACGAAGGAACGGCGTTTCCAGTGTGAAGGTTTTAATAGAAGGTTATAGAACGTCAAAACATGTGCATAACTGTCGTTATTAAACGACGTGAGCCCCCGAGTGACGCGTAAAAAACCAATTAAGCATAACGAAAAGCGTGCTATAAAACGCCACTATCTGCACCGTTAATGTAATGCGCGACAGAACAGAACAAATCAACGCATAGAGCCTGTGAAGAGTGTGTGCGCACACTTTGGCAGCTATGCTGCGGTTTAACGTAACAATTGCAATAGCGACAAACACACATATACATACAGGCTTCGTAGGGCCAAGTGCGTGAATCTCATTAGTTTCGCGCGCAGTTCTGACAAACGCAACAGACGTCACCTTTCCATCCAAAACGCCTCAGAAGACAGCGGTCCTAGATCTGTCACAAGCTAATGCTATTAAGCGTCGTCTTAGCAGTTCTTGGAAGCTCTGAATACCAAAAGTACAGTAGTGTCAGATAAAAAAAAATATCGTCCGCTGTATTTACAACGCCTGTAAACACTAAAAAGAACCACAACCCAGGGCTGAGTTGACCCGAGTCGTTGCGATGGTGCAAGTCAGACGTACGGACAGTATGATTGCAGACACTGCTAGAAGCTGCTGTTGCAGTCCGTTCGAGTAACCTCGAGTGCACAGGTGACGAAAGTCGCAATCTTCGTCTGAATCCAGTGTCCCTCAAGCCGCTGGCTGTTCGAGTCGTCCGCAGGAAAGAAAGGCACGACGGGTGAAGGCTTTCTCGCCGTGGGCTCACTGGAAGGCGCCGACCACGAAGAGCACGGCGAACGCCAGGTAGAAGAGGAAGTAGACCTTGCGGCGAGGCTCGCACCGCGCATGCAGGAACACCGGCTCGGTGCGGGCGGGCGTGCTGCGGCTGCGCTCGGCCACCACGAACTGTCGCGACAAGAAGGCCAGCGGCAGGCTGCAGTTGAGCGCCTCGCGGCACGCGTCCAGGGTCTGGTTGCGGTCAAACACGCGCCGCCACGCAGTCACCCCGAGCTGCACGTCGTTGTACGCCTCGCTCGCCGGGTCGTTCAGGAAGAGCAGGTAGTAGTAGCCGTCCGCCGGCGCCTGCGCGGGAGGTGTTATGTCTGCGTCTAGCACACGCTCGCGAGCGGCGCTTGTCCACGCTCAGAGTACACAATATGCTATACTTATCAGCCAAAAGCTGTAACGTACGTGCGCGTTCAGTCTATAGCAGGGCTACAAACGGGCCTGGTTAATGATTCGTTGCTTTGTCAATTCTTTACGTCCGATAGTTACTGTGTGTACGTGTCCATCAGTGTCACGAGCAGCGCGCTTTGCCATGGAGGGCCTCAGCCTTGTTGCTGACTTCTGTAGCAACTCCGAGGCACAAACTACACCAATTGTGCACTGCTGTTATCCATACGCGCTTTCTCGCGGCATGGAATGCAAGCGTACACGGTTGTGGCAATCGAGTTAACGGGACTATATATGCTTCTTTCATTTTTTTCAGCCACCTGCGGCGGCTTTAGTATGCAGCGTGTTCCTGAGGGCGTGTGAAATTATCTGGTCGTGCTTGCCGAGAAATATCTTTGCGCCCGAATGTACGCGCAAGCTCAAAGGACGTCAAACCTCGTGCCACAGCACAGGCCGTGGTCTAAGAGGGCCGGCACCACCGCAGGCGTCCGGCACCAAGTCGACGGACGCCTCGGAGGCGCAGCGCACGGACCAGCCCGTGCTGTTGCGACGGATCTGCGAGTCCAAGATAGGGCCCCGCACTGGCGGCACCGGGAACAAGTCGTTGCTCGAGGAGCCGTTCCTGCACAGAACAGTGAAACCGCTGCGATGTAGAAGGGAAGGACTGTGTCGCGCTTCAGTCGCACGATTAAATCGCCGACTAGTCCAGTGGTGGACCATTCATGACAGTGTGATTGAGACATCCTGTCACAATTCATCATCAGCCTGGTTACGCCCATTGCAGGGCAAAGGCCTCTCCCACACTTCAACTACCCCGGTCATGTGCTAATTGTGGCCATGTTGTCCCTGCAAATTTACTTCTTAATCGCATCCACCCACCTAACTTTCTGCCGTCCCCTGCTACGCAACCCTTCCCTTGGAATCCAGTCCGTAACCCTTATCTTCCCTCCTCATTACATGTCCTGCCCATGCCCATTTCTTTTTCTTAATTTCAACTAAGATTTGATGAAGTCGCGTTTGTTCCCTCACCCAATGTGCTCTTTCTTATCCGTTAACGTTACACCCATCATTCTTCCTTCCATAGCTCGTTGCGTCGTCCTCAATTTAGGTAGAACCCTTTTCGTAAGCCTCCAGGTTTCTGCCCCATACGTGAGTACTGGCAGGACACAGCTGTCACAATTACAAGCACACACACACACAAAAAAAAAAACACCCTCGAAGCGCAGCTACGATAAGCAGACGCGCGCAGTTGAGGCATGGGGCTCGCAACTTAAGGCCTACACTGATACCAACACACGACGACGCAAAAAAAGAATCTTCAGTTCGGAGGCCGTATTTTGTGACAGTTCTTGACATTTTACATTGTTACCATCCATCGAGCCAATCTCGTCGATAACGGCAGTGCGGCGGCGCCCGACAAACGTGGTCCGAAACCCGCGATGAAGGGCGAATTAAAGAATCATGTAAATAGAAAGGACTCCAACGTACAGCCCCCAGCCGTCGTCTTCCGCTTTCGAAGCTTTTCGTTCAAGGAGCAAATGACGGGGAACTATAATGCACATTCACGTTGGCGATTTCTATATCAACCGCCGTGCGGCTTAGGCTTCCCGACACTGCTGTCGACGGCTACGAGAGACGCCGCACAGGGCTCCGGATCATCTTCGAGCACCGGGGGCCTCGCAGCAGTGCGAGCGCGGTTCGTGAAAATGCCCCAGCCTCTCATCATCACAACCCTCGGCCAGCTCGCGCCCAGCAGCAGCGTACCACGCTGGCGCAGTAGTTGCTCAGTCTCGCAGCACCTAGTAGCACTGTCGCCCAGACTGCCGGACAGCCACTGCGGCGTGCACCTACCTTCCCGCGACGGTGCTCAGGCACTGCTCGAGCTTCCCGAGTCCGGCGATCAGGTGCAGCTTCGTCCCTCGGCCGGCCGGGCAGCAGGTGACGGAGACGCGAGAGCCTCGCAGGAAGTACATGCCCAGGTAGTAGTACGACGCCACCCGCACGTGCACGCGCCGATTCTGCGCACGGCGGCAGCGTTCGCGCTGAACGACGCCACGCGAGGTGAGCTGTGCTGGCAAATTACGCTCCTTGGAATAACAGTGAGCCTTGCTCACAGCATGCCTGTCAATGCAGAATAGACGCACGGAGGCCAAACAACGATTCTTGTGCCTCGTGTGAGTATTCTGCGCTGAAAGCTATGTGCAATTCCAAGGAGGCAGATTGTCTCCTTCTGCCTCTTCATTGGGCATTTCTTGACATGTCCGAATAATAATAATAATAATAAAAAACGAAACAGAGAACTAGCCCAAATCAACAGCTCTTAGAATCATGAGCAAAAACCTGCTCATGATAAGGTTAACTTTAAAGGCGCTACTGGCGACGTCACAGAGTTTGACAGCGTCCACACGCGGCTAGGTAGTCGTATACGAATAAAAACAAATGAATTGCATTCCATAGGAACAAAATGCTAAGTCTAGCCAATATTGGAGAACTGTTTCTGAACACAAACACACACACTTTTTTTCCACTTTGACATTGCTAATGCGAAGTCATTAAAGGCTGCCCAGACTTGTGAACATGCCTTGAATTTTGTTAACAGCGTGTTCATTTGAGCTGGTTGGTACATCCTGCAAATAACAGCTTTAACCAGCGCGACACACGAGACAGCAAAATCACACAGCTGTGGTTATTTTGTTGTGTGCTGTGTTGCACCGTTTAAAGCTGTTCACAATTGAATTTTATGCCGTCAGACTATCGTACCGGCGGAGTGGTTTCGGCGGGAAATTAAAAAAAAAATTACGTGTCATTTTTCCCGCGCTTACATTCCCGTCAAGTAAAAGAACAAGGCTTGTAAGAATGCTCCAACGGACCGAACTACCTTAGCGCGGCTCCCTAGCGCGATTATGGCGCAATGTAGGCGGGCACGTGTATGCGCGCGCACGACAGGATGAGCATTATCTACGAGATTTGTTCCCGCTGACTGGCCATATTTGGTGCTCGCTTGTAGTCATCGGTAGTGTGTTCCTGCCGTTGTATTTCTCGCAATGTTGATTGAGGTAGTGCAGAACAAGCATTCACGGATTGCATGAACGCTTGACAAACGTCGACGCCTGCAGGTCGATCGTGCTTCGGGTGTCATTCTTTGAAGCCTTGTTGAACGACGGCAGAACTGGCGAATCCGGTGAGGTTGACCGTTATTATTCCGCCAATCCATCGACCCGAGTGACCGATTCAGACGATAACAGCTAGGTGTCAGCGACGAAGTATGAAAAGTGTACTAAAAAAAAAACATTTGTCCCCTAATACCTTGGATTATCAGAGCGGAATTCGTTGCCGTGACAGTCCTTGCTGAAATGAATTTATTGCACGTACGAAGCATCGTCATATCTCATGCCACACGTCCGGCCCCTTTAAAAATTAAAGATTAAATTATGGGGTTTTACGTGTCAAAACCACTTTCTGATGATGAGGCACGCCGTAGTGGAGGACTCCGGAAATTTAGACCACCTGGGGCTCTTTAACGTGCACCTAAATAGTCCGGCCCCTTTGTTCACCGCCGAGCTCTACGTCATGCAGAGTAATATTGTGCCCTCTTTCAGAAGATATCACGGCTGTTGTAACATACGGAATGCTGCCTTGTGTGCGTGCGCGCGCGCACCCCCAACTTGCGCTGTGGTAGTTTTAGTAATCCATCCGCCGGTGAAGCTTGTATACATCAGTGAAAAAAAAAAAAGCGTTATTTACACAGTTCACGAAAACATGGCATTAGTGAACATGACTGCTCGGGAGAGCGGATTTAACAAAAAAAAAAACATAACTCGCGCAATAGTGTACTGACTGGTTGACAAACGTGAACAGGCCGCAGTAGAGTGGCGTTCGGGAGGCCGCGCATAAGCCTCGCCAGAGCCGACTGACCTGCACGGAGTGCTCCGTGACGTTCGGCTCGGCGCCGTCGTACAGGTAGGCATTGAACGTGTGCGTCGACATGGTCGTCATGTTCTCGCACCAGAAGGTCGAGCTGTACTGGCGCAGCGGGATCACGTCCTGGTATCCCATGGGCAGGCTCCGCTCCGAGTACACCGAGAAGCGCAGCAGCAACGGCGTGCTGAGCAGCGCCACGCCGCACGCGACCAGGAAGCAGGCCAGCAAGAGCTTCTTCAGCGAGAACGCCATAGCCCGGTGAGCCGCCTCCGCTCATGACCTGCATTGCATCGAAGCCGCCAGGCGCGCCTCGCTGCGCGCCACGCAGGGTTGTCTCCACTGGCGCGGTCCACGCGAACGGCGCCGGTGCTCGGACAGGAGCAGCCGAAGACGGACGGGCCACGTTCCTCGGCGTTCTCCGACCTGCTTTTGGAAGAAGGAACGATACGTGGACCTAGTGCCGTGCGTCGCCGTAGCTGCAGCGTCGCCGACGAGGCTGCATTGGTCCGCTCCGAGCCCGGACGTGACGCGCCCAGTGTTTCCAGCTTCTTCCTTCGGCCGCCACGCGCAGCGAGCTGTCTGCGAAGATTGCAACGCTGCATACACAACGCAGCCTTCTTTCCTTCGGCTGGCCGGCTTAATTCGAAATGCTTTTCAAAGCAAGGCGCCGCTATAAAGAAAAAGTGTACCGGCAGGTTGCGTAGCATTATGCAATGCACCGTCCGATGATAGTGGGTATCAGGAATTCCTGACGCGCGCGTATTCGTCTTCCACCAGTGGGCGGGGCATCCTCGCGTGTTACAACGTTCAAAACGTAATGTCCGCTTACTTTTGCACTTTGTGTGTTTTTCTCGCCAACCTTTCTCGGCGTGCAATTGTGAATTTTAGACGTTGCATACTCCCATTTGCTTTCTTTACGTTCAAGTGAGGCGCTGGAGGCAGGGGTCTTAATGTAGGAAAACACACTCTTATTAAAGCGCGTGCTTCCACTGTCGAGGAGCCTAAGTGGACATGCCGGGTCTAGACAGCTGCATTAAGAAAGCCGTAATGCATACTCAAGTACGTTTCACAAAACCTTGCTCAAGACACTTTATTGGCAGCATGACGTCTTACGAGCGGTGTTGTTAGTTCGGAGGTCAGCTATCAAGCGTGGCTGTTCAGCTAGATAATGCCACTCAGTTTTCTTTTATTTGAAATAGCTGAAAGTTATCTTTTCAGTCCTTCGCGAATCACACGAACACTTCTTTTTCATTCATAATTTATATCCTTCTACAATAAAAATGTCTCACTGTGGTTCAAGACCGCCTTGCGGGTTTACCACTGCAATGGCGTAGCATGGTATTTTATTTCTTTTTTTTTCATGTATTTACCCTAAAGGCACACACAGCTTGGGCATTACATAGTGGGGGAGGGGGAGAACAATTGATATACAAAGGTATAACACAACTTGCATGTAAGTCGAATATCCTTATATGAAGTCGTACATGCCATGCAACCTTTACATCACTTCTCATTCGACAACATCATACGCCAATATTTCTTACATTATACAAACAATATTACTACATCCTCTGGTCCTCTGGCATCTGAAGAAATGCAGGAAGAAATGTTAATTTCTAATTTCCGAATGTTTCATTAAGTGCTTGTTTGAATATAATATGGTCAGTTATTTCGGCTATAATACTTGGGAGATGATTCCATTCCGAAATGGCTAACTGCAGACATGAAAACTGCAATAGTTTGGTACGTGCAAATGGTTGTTCGACCTTAAATTTGTGACCAATTCGTGGGAAATTCGTTTTGGCTGGTAAGATGTGGCCTGATGGAAGAAAGTTAACTGAGGTATCCTCCTTCTAGTCTGCAATGGGATGAGTCCTAGGTCATGTTTTATGTTGGTGATGCTTGAATGTTGTGAATAAAACCTGTAATAAATCGCGCTGTTTTGTTCTGAAAAGATTCTAATTTGTTAATAAGATGCGTTTGGTGCGGGTTCCATATAAATGAGGCATACTCAAGCTTTGAACGAAGTACGGTGGTATATGCAAGAAGCTTGGTATCACTATTAGCCTGACGAAGCGTTCGACGAATGAAGCCAAGAGATTTGCATGCAGCGGGAACAATGCAACCCACATGATTCTGCCAAGACAAAGTCGCAGAAAGATGAACACCGAGATATTTAAATGATTCTGCAGTTCCTAGAGCCTCACCATTAAGAAAGTATGTGTGTTTCGTAATTTGACTGCAAGTAGTTTAGTATTTAAGTTTAGTTTTTGAGCTATTTACGCTCATTTACCAGTCTGAGAACCATCTTTTAGTCCTGTTAAGGTCATTTTATGGAAGCGCAGTACCGGGCACTACTCGGTCAAAGCCACGGGGCTGCATGCATACTAAGGCAAGCACATCGGTCGTTACCGAAAGCGACTGCAAAACTGAACCCGCGATGCTCAAGAAACGCAACAAAAACGTTGACTGCTCGACTGGCTATTGTGTGATAGACACGCCACGGTGGCACAGGGACTACGGCTTTCATCCTTGGAACGTGTAATGTCGCATACTTGACACGCAGATGTGGCGGCCATGTTTCGGTGGGGCTTCTTCCATGCTTCTTCAGTGATTCTTCTTAGTATATGCCTTTGGCAAACTAGTCTCTTCAGTACCGGTCATAGCCACGTTTCCCACAGGATAGGACAGTATATCCTTCTGCGATGGCGCGTATCCACTGCGGGGGATGGGCCAAGATGTGGATGGAATTAAAGGAAGATGCTGTTAATAAAAAAATCGGCAAAGTGTCGGGTGGAAATGGATGAAAATAATTTTGAAGAATTTAAGAGAACCGCCTTGAAACAACCACGAATTCCTCCGTGGCTGAGCAAACATCCCTGTGGTAGTTTCCAAGAAAGGAAGCTCCTAGAGAAATAACATTTAGAATGGAAAAAAAATTTAAACCGAGTTGCCAGAACGTTGGCTCTAAGATGTTTTCCTTAAAGAAGAGAAACAGCGGCAGAATAAGAGAAAATTTATCTATGGTCTCATCTTCCGCACAGATTGGACACAGATGGAAGGCTGCCAGACCAGCCCTGTGACGATAAAAGTTTAACACTGGTGCTCGACAGCGTAATCGGGCAAAAATTACTTCAGTTTTTCTTTTGTGAAAAGAATTTTTTGTACCACGGGAATAGGAGGTGTCGATATTGTGAAAAATTTGCCGTCGCTGGCTTCAAAAAGTCTTGAGCAATTGCACATCTCCCGAATCTAGCAGTAGTTCGGTAAGCTGATGTAGCAAGTGATGATAGTGCAGGGCCATTGAGGGCCGCTCTCGCGAGGCTGTCAGCCATGCCGTTCATGAGTAACCCCTTATGTCCAGGCACCCAAAGTAATCTATGTGGGCAGGCACTAGAAAATGAAGTGTACGTGGAAAGTTAGCACCACTATTTGTTGTGAGCGATGTACATCAAGAGTCCGTTATTATGTCTACCGGCGATATTGAATTTAGTTCCGCAAGGCTAACGCTACAGCTAGAGATTCAGCCGGAAATACGGATAAGTAGTCCATATACCAGGTATTTTTTTTTCTTTATCAACATTTTTTTTAAAATTCAACTGTGGCATGTAGCACCATTCTACTTGAGCTAGATTTCACTCATAGGCGGACATTATTCGCAAGAGAAATTAAAATGAATATTTGGCTAGTTTTCAAATTTTAAGTTTCGCTGATTATCTGTTCAGCAGTTACGGCACACATCGTAATTTAAGAATTGGAGCCGGTGACTTCGAAACTCTTATCCACTTTGTACGAATTCTGAGAATGACAACAGTTTCGAGATATGCGTTCCCAAAATTTGCGACGCAATGCATCGGCGTTGCAGAATTTTTTTGAGCTGCAATGCATAAAAAGACGTTTTGTTAAAAAAGTAAATGGGGGCACAATGCATCTATATCGGAAGTTTGGCAGCCCGTATCTCAAAACTGTTGCTAGTTACAACGTTCGTTCCAAGTGTATGTGCCTTGTGAAATCACTGGCTCTAATTCTTATGTCGCAATATGTGCTCCAAAGTAATTAATTACAAAGTTGAATGGTGAAATTTTGTTTATAAGTCAACTAGACATTTTCATTTCCAGTCTAACTAATGCCCGCCTCTTCGAGTAATTCAGCTCATTGAGTACACCTGTGCTGTGTATTACAGGCTATTTTTAAAGCTTCTGTTAACGCTTAAAAAAAATTTTAAAAATGAGCACGCGGTCTTAGGCAGCTAATGAAGACAGGGATCGGGCAGCTGCGTGGTCGATAAGCGGTGGAATGTCACCGGGTAAAAAATATTGAGTCGCACCAGCCAAGCACATTTCATTTCACGAAGCCTGCTAGATAGAATAAATTTTATGGAAAGGATGGCTCTGTGGGCGTGTTGCGAGAAAGGAAAATGAGTGTTTTGGCGAGGAGATGGCGTCCTGCCAGGAGCAGCACCTACAACCGGTGTAAGAGCCCGGATTGTCTGAGGCTTCGTTTATGTTAAAATAAATATATATACATAAAAGAAGTTAGTTTTAACCGCTGAAAGCGCGATCGCCTATCGCGACGCCCGCTTTCTTGGCACGACGCGCCGATATTGTGCGTCGTCGCCTAAGGTAGCGGGCCGTCAGTTGGTCCAGCATTGGACAATGGGCACAGCTGCACGCAAAGCGATAACGCGCGACAAGCCTGATTCGCTTACGTTGCCGTCTCCGGTGTGCATTTGCAGCGTCCGCTCTGTTGCCATGTTGCGCAACAGACAGTTGCTGCATGGAAGGTCGGTTACCCTTCGTGCCGCGCATATGCGGCCGGATTGATGGCATTGACGATCCTTGACGTCCAGGAAGATCGCCCATAGGCTGCAGAAAGGGAGCATCGTGTAAGCGCGGTGCTCCGGATCAACTTGGGCCACTGTTTGGCGCGTGCGCCTATAAATCCAACACGTCCGTGTGCTTCTTTGCATTCCGCCACCTGGAAGTGCCGTCGCCGAGAATCGTAGCCGCGCCTTTTGCGCTCAGTGGCAGAAAGCTTTGCGACACTGCATTCTAGATTATCTCCGGTATTGCCTTGCGGAAAACGCTAGATCGTTAGGAGGAACACTGCCTGATCAGTGCGCCGTTTGACGCCGGGTCAGCGAGCTCATCATGTCCCAAGGGTGTCACTGCTACGCTCATGCATGGTCGCACTGCCCTTGCTATAGCACCGCGCGTTGGGATCGCGGATGAAGTTCGAGGGTACCATTAGCGTCCGCTCACGTTGGACAGAATGGTCATTGTCCGGCTCCGCTAAGAAATCGCCTGCTCATTCCGCGATCTCGAGCCCTTTCCGAGAGTAGTTGGCGTGGCTTAAAGGAGGAAGCAGCTTTTGCTTCTCCGGAGCTTTTTTCCACGTGAGCGGCGAGGCGTCAGTGCGAGACTCTTGGCTCGGCGTCTACTGCAGCGCGCAAGTATGCGCCCGTCGTGCGCACCCACCGCTAGCCGCGGGCGAAGCGCGCTGCGCGTCGCTTCACTGCCGCGGGCCAAGCTTCTCGTGACGCCTTCTCGCGCGCGCAGCAGATTTGCCGGCGTAATAATTTTGCCGCGCACGCAGTGCCGCGTACATCATGCAAATAAGGTTCTTTTACTGTGTGATACGTGATCAGTACAGGCCCATTTTGACGGGACAGCAGGCAGTATAATGGCGTACTCCAGGGACTGACAAAGCGTACAAGATGTTTGACATATTTTGCACCGCCGAAAAAAAAAAAAACGGGAACACACAACACGAGGAAGACAGGACAGCGCCCGTTCTGTGTGCTTCATCTTGTGCGTTCCCGAGTTTTTCACCACTGCAAATATGTCGAACTATATTCAGACCAAACAGCCCAGCTTCCTATACTTTAGGTATATAAGCTGTCCTCACGTCACCCTGGCTGAGGACGAAGACCAAATCCTTTTAATAGGCAGACTGTAACTACACATTCTACTAATGGTGGAGCATATGTTGTTGCGGGACCTACGAATACAGGCATACACGCTGTAAAACTAGCCATATGTATAATACCATTTACAGTGTAATGAGCTTAATGGTTGCTTTCCTGAACCGCCTTATATGTGCTAAAACCATACGGCGCGACGTTGTGATCAGTTTTTTTATATCGTTTTTTTTTTTATTGAAGTGAGTATTAGGAGAGGTTTGGTTTTGTATACTCACCCTTGAGTGGGGCTATCCATGTCACTCAGCAGTTTTTCCGGGTTCGCTCTCCGCGATCTCCGAACAAAGCGACCACAAACAGGCCCGTGCATAGAAGCGTGTAGTGTCATGCAAAGCACGGGGAGACGTTCTACGTGAGACGCAGGTTGCACCGAAGGCAAGTTTATTTCACTCATAATGGCAAAGCATTTAGTGCAATTCAAAAAGACAGGGACGTGACAGAAACACAGGACAGCGCTAACTTTCAACCGACGTTTATGGAAACGCAGAGGCCGATATATAGCGAAGCAGGTATGGAAAAATACAAACGATACAAAATTGCAAAATATAAATCACAGTCTACGCATGCGCACGCCATTACCGTCCAGGAACGCGATGTCCTTGTCAGAAAGATTAACTGAAAGTGTACTAACACAGTCTGCACCCTTTTTTTCGAATCAGCCGGGCTTCGATTATTTCACGATGCAGCGTACTTTGCTTCTGGCCTCCACTGTGCATGCGCCGAACATTGGCTTGCACATGTTGCTGGGACAATCGTGGCAATGTTCAGGAAGGTTCCCGTCCCTTGGTTTTGCCGCATTTCGCTTGTGTTCTGCAAGCCTTTCATTGAGCCATCTGCCAGTTTGCCCTATGTATACCCGAACACAAGCTAACGGAATACGGTAAACCACCCCTTGCCAAGCACTCCACAAACTTATTTCTTTGCTTCACTTTACATCTCCTTGATCGTTTGGGAAAAGGTTCCGTCAACTTGCACAACTTTAATAGCTTGTCTGGGGCAGAGAATGTTACATTCGCCTTATTGGCAAGTCTCTTCAGCCTATGAGAGCTACCGTGCACGTACGGAATCACCGCCGTCTTTTTCCTTTCGGTAGACTGTTCGCGAGTCAGGCTACTCTTTGCTGGCACCCGCCCAAGCTCGCAGAGCGCTGTGGGAGTGCCTCGCCTTGATTGATAGGACAACAGAATTTTTGTGACAAGCCACGTTGATCAGAGTGAGAGCCAACCTTCCTCGGAAGCCAGGAAAAGATCGGCGAGAGATCCGGCCAATCAACGGGGATGTTCTTCTGAACGACGCGCAACGGGTTCTGCGCCTAGCCCCC
This sequence comes from Dermacentor variabilis, assembly GCF_050947875.1. Taxonomy (NCBI): domain Eukaryota; kingdom Metazoa; phylum Arthropoda; class Arachnida; order Ixodida; family Ixodidae; genus Dermacentor; species Dermacentor variabilis. Next base: position 13,456,943 of record NC_134569.1, read on the forward strand.
AAGTATGCTTTTGAAACGAAGAAAAGTGGCTCCGCGGGAAAGAAGAAGAAGAAGTGTATCTGTTCGGTCGCTGTTTTTGTGCGGTGCTCTGAGTTTTCTGGTTTTTGGACATTTACGGTTACCATTGACGACGACTGATTAACAAGACGTCGGGCGAAGGTTCAACGAGCCAGGCGCCTTACAGGTGATGTATCGCCAACTTCATCGTCATCTTCATCGTGCCAGTGATGTATCGCCAACTTCATCGTCATCTTCATCGTGCCTTCATCGGCGCTGCCATAGTCATCATGACACGTGAGCAGCGGAACACACGGACGCAGGCTGCAATAAAGCTGCGGGGCTTGCAGCGTTATGTCTGATTGATGTCAGTGTTTTTAAGCCTAGTGCGACATATCAGTGGCGACGAGGCCTAGCGCCGCTAGGTGAGAAGACCCGCGTCAGCATGAGTGCTGGACGGCCACCGGAATTTGCCGATGCAGAAGGTACGTGGCCTACGTATCGCGTTCGCCTGGAGGCGTACTTTGAGGCTCATAGCATCGTGGACCCAACGAAGAAGCGAGCGCTGCTCATCGCTTCGCTCACGGACAGTGCAGTGCGTGTGGTGCAGGGCCGGTGTCAACCACAAAAGGTGAATGAACTGAGCTATGAGGAAGTCGTCGGGTATCTGGAAGATCACTATGCTCCGGAGGTCAACGAGATCGCTGCAAGTTATGCTTACTTCATGCGTTCGCAACACGACGGGGAAGCTGCTCAGGACTTTATTGCGGACATTCGACGCCTAGCTGAGCAGTGTAACTTCGGCACGTCATTGGAGCGCATGTTGAGGGATCGAATCGTTTGCGGAGTGCTGGATGAAGACGTTCGGCGCCATTTACTGACGCGACGGAAGCTCACCTTAGAAGAGGCTGAAGACTTTGCTGTCTCGGCACAGAGAGCTGTTGAAAATGCCAGGAGCATGAACTCGGCGCACTCAGAAGTACATTTTGCCTGACAAAAGAGCCATTCCTCGAAGCGACTTCCCAAGCCGGAACAACGCGACGTGTGTGGAAGGTGTGGAGAATCGCATGCTGAGGATGAGTGCAAACACCTTCGCGCGGTGTGCCACCGGTGTGGAAAACGAGGACATCTACGTCGGATGTGCCTGTCTAGCACAAATAGTGACCGTCGGCAGGGATCTTATCCAGCAAGACAACGGCGCCAGGGTTCGTACGCCATGGCAGCCGGAGAGGACACAAGCTCGGACGACAACGACGCCTTGCACACGATTACAGCGGTTCTCCATCACGCAGCCAGTATCCGCAAGGTTAGGCCTATTTACAAGGACATCAGTTGGAATAATGTTCCGCTCACTATGTTGGTGGACACGGGGTCACCTGTAAGCGTCATTCCCGTAACGGTGTTCCGCAAGTACAAGCAGCTCTGGCCTCCGTTGGAGAGTTCACAGCTCAAGCTTTCTTGTCTCTTGGGAGAACTTCCAGTTGTCGGCCAGATTAGCATGACCGCTACGTGCGACGGGAAAGATATTCCTGGTACTGTCATAGTGGTCGACAGCTCCGGACCATCTTTGTGCGGCAGAGACACTATCAAGGCATTTAATGAAGTTGGAGTGGCAATGTTGTCGAATGTGGTAGCGAATCTGCAACCGGCTGGAATACAGGCTGTCAGCACAGGTCTGCAACAGCTGCTTGACGAATATGCCGACGTGTTTGCTCCGGGACTCGGCCTGTGCAAAGGACTACCGGTCACATTTCAATTGAAAGAAAACGCGTGTCCACGGTTCTTTAAGGCCCGTACTGTACCCTACGCTCTCAGAGATAAGATGTCTGAATCGTTGGATCAGCTGGTCGCGGAAGGCGTTTTGACGCCGGTAAAAACCGCTGAATGGGCAACCCCTGTGGTACCCGTTTTGAAGCGCGATGGGTCCCTCCGACTGTGTGGAGACTTCCGTATGACTGTGAATGCGGCCACTGTGGTAGAACAATACCCGTTGCCTCGAGTGGACGACATTTTTGCTAGGTTAAACGGTGGCGAAGTATTCACGACCTTGGATTTGCGTCAAGCCTACAACCAGTTGCCATTGGATGAGGAAGCAAAGAAGATAACAGTCCTCAACACCCAGAAGGGTCTTTTTTGTTTTAACAGATTACCGTTTGGCGTAAGTTCTGCTCCAGCCATATTCCAAAGGCGAATGGACGGACTGCTGGGGGATATTCCTGGAGTGCAGGTGTACCTGGATGACATTATCATCGCCGAGAAAAAACATGATTCATCTAGGCTCAAAACCGTGCTGCAGCGGCTGCGGGAGTATGGTCTCCGACTGAACAAGGGAAAGTGCAAGTTTCGGCAAGACGAAGTCACATTTCTCGGTCATCGTATCGACGCGAAGGGTCTGCGACCGAAGGACGACAATATCAAAGCCGTTGTTGAAGCCCCAAAGCCCACCTCGGTGAGTGAGCTGAAAGCTTTTCTCGGTCTCATAAATTACTATGGCAAGTTCCTGCCCAATCTGGCCACCATGCTAGCTCCGCTACATGCTCTCTTATCCAAAGGAGTCAAGTGGCAATGGAGCCAGGAACAGGAGAAAGCATTTCAGCAAGTTAAGCAGGCAATTGTGACTTCCAAGTTTCTGGCTCACTTCGACCCGGATAAGCCACTGCGGCTGGAGTGCGATGCATCACCAGTAGGCATTGGGGCCGTTTTGTCGCACCGCGTGAATGGTGTTGACTACCCCATCGGATTCCGGTCCAGGACACTTACCAAGAGCGAGCGCAATTACTCGCAGTTAGAAAAAGAAGCTTTGGCACTGGTATTCGGCGTCGCCCGGTTTAAAGACTACCTGTACGGACATCAGTTCGTCTTAGTAACAGACCATAAGCCTCTTACTGGTTTATTCAATCCAGGTAAAGCCATACCACCGATGGCGGCCGCAAGAATACAGCGTTGGGCCTTGTTTCTTGGCAACTACAACTACACATTGCAGTACCGGAAGGGCAGTGACCATTCCAATGCTGATGCCCTCAGTCGGTTGCCCTTGCCAGTAATGGAGGAGCCGCGGGACTTTGCTGCCGACGAGTACGTTTTGTATGCCCACTCTCTTGAGGAAACAGCGCTTTGCGCCCGCGAGGTTGAACATCTGACTAATCGAGACACCAGGCTTCTGCAGGTTAAAAAATGGATTTCCCAGGGATGGCCGTCATATCTTCCGCAGGGCCATGAGCATCTCCGGCCGTACTTCAACAGAAGAACAGAGCTTACAGTCAGCCATAATTTGGTGTACTGGGGACATCGCATTGTTCTACCCCTGGCAGCGGCAAGGCGTGTGTTGCGTCTTTTGCACGAGACACACCCCGGCATGACAGCCATGAAAACCACAGCGAGAACGTTGTTTTGGTATCCGGGACTGGATTCCGACATAGAGCGACTGGTGAACTCATGTTCCACATGTGCGCAGGCTTCAGCGATGCCACCAGCACAGATACCTTTGGCCTGGCCAGCCACCGGGGAAAGGTGGAGCCGGCTGCACGCAGATTTCGCAGGCCCGTTGGACGGACAATTGGTCTTAGTCGTCGTCGACTCGGAAACGAAATGGATGGAAGCCATTCCAATGAAAACTGCCACTTCGCAAACCACGGCCAACGCGCTAAGATCAATATTTGCACGGTTCGGCCTTCCAAAAACCTTTGTTTCTGATAACGGACCACAATTTGTGGGCAAAGTTTTTCGTGAGTTTCTGGCACGGAACAATGTGCAACAACTCACAACAGCCCCTTATCATCCACAGTCGAATGGGTTAGCCGAACGAGCTGTGCGTACGCTCAAGGAAGGACTAAAGAAGAACCCCGGAATAGACCTCAGAATACGCATAGCGCGGGTTTTATGTCGATATCGCCGAACGCCCGTCAAGGATGGGAAGTCGCCGGCGGAACTCTTATTGGGGTACCAAATAAGAACAAAGCTGGACTGTATCGCTCCCGATGAAAGGTCACCAGAAATCCAACCACGAGTTGGAGGGTCTCCAGTTCAGGCAGGTGACCCAGTCTGGATGCGCGATTTCCGAACAAGTCGTCGCAGGTGGATACCAGGAGTAGTGCGAGATCAACTGGGGTCCAGAATGGTCACTGTTGATTCCGGGAAAGGAATTCAGCGGCGACACTTGGACCAGGTGAGACGTCGAACTGTCTCAGACTCTTTCTCGACACAGAGGGTAGCCGTAAACCCTGCAGATAGCACTCCAATCACGTCGCGACATAGTCCGGAAGTGGCCCAGACGGATAGCCCGCCACCGTTACGAAGATCGACCCGACAGCGACGGCCTCCTGAACGCTTGGACCTGTAAGAGGGGGAGAAGTGATGTATCGCCAACTTCATCGTCATCTTCATCGTGCCAGTGATGTATCGCCAACTTCATCGTCATCTTCATCGTGCCTTCATCGGCACTGCCATAGTCATCATGACACGTGAGCAGCGGAACACACGGACGCAGGCTGCAATAAAGCTGCGGGGCTTGCAGCGTTATGTCTGATTGATGTCAGTGTTTTTAAGCCTAGTGCGACATATCAACAGGTACGACACTTCTTTTTTTAAGGACCTGGCCATTACCCTGGCGCTACGGTGGTCGGAAGCCGAGAACATCGTCACGAGCCTTATGCTCGTCCAAACGTGACAAGCCATATGAATGATGCTACGGGCCGTAATGAAAAGCCTGGGGCCTTGCAAGCGTCACAAAGCTTCATAAAGCCAGCACGTTTGGTTCTCCACAACTCGGAATCAACTTCAGCGAATTCAGGAATAATGGCTGACGGTGAAGCCGAGAGCAAGAAGCCTCGCCTAGAAGACAGCAAGTACGATGACACAACATCGAATTATGAGCTAAGTGATGAAGAAGAGATGGGTGAAGATGCACCATTTACTTTGGTCACGTACAAGAAAAAGCGAGCCGAAGGCATTCCGGTTGTCTTTCGCCCAAGTGAAGGTACTACTTTTTGGCAAGTAAATCCAAACCGAGTGTCTGCCGAAATAGTTTCCGCTGCCAAAGAAAAAGTACAGTCTTTCAGGACGAACAGAGATGGAAGTTTCAGTGTCAGCGTTGCTTCCTTAGCGTCGGCGAAACGCCTTTTGATGCTCTCAAGTGTAGGCGGCCTGGCCCTTCATCCCCGAGTCATACACGCGAAACGTTGGGAAAGTAAAACGTGCCTGTGCAGTATACAGACGAACAACTCCTAGACTTCTTGAAAGACGCAGGAGTTATATCGGCACGCAGACAGATAAGGTATTCCCGCCAAGAAGATGGAGCAGTACAGTCTCATCCACTTCACACGGTAATTCTGACTTTCAGAGACGATCGCCCTATTCCAGGAAGAATTTACTTGGGTTTCACCAGTCACCCTGTCGAGGAATACCTAGGACCAGCACTTCGCTGCTATAACTGCCAGAGATTTGGGCACATGGCGAAATCCTGCCGCAGCACACGTCGATGCAAAATCTGCTCAGAAGATCATGACCACAAAGAGTGCAAGTCAGTTCTTCAACCTAAATGTGCAAACTGTGCGGGGAACCATGCTGCCTCCTTCTCAGGCTGTCCTCAGAAAAAAGCAGCTGCACAAATGCGTCGACATGAACTAATCCATGGAAGACAACCGCGACGCAATGAACCCGCCCCATACCTTGAGATTGTCCATCCAGTGCCAGATCACCCACCTCAGCGGGCACCGGAACCACCACAGCCAAGAGCACCAACAAGCTATTCCTCCTCTAGAGAACAACCAACAGTGCAATCAAGAGACCAATCAAGAGGATCACAGTCAAGTGCGCAGTCTTACGCATCAGTGCTACGGAAACCCAGACGACAACAGGCAGAAAGTAATACACAAGAAAGCTCCAGTACTCGCACACATTTCTCTCAGCGACCTTACTCATCTACTGCAGAAGTAACACCAGCTAATAGCGAGCATACCACAGCATCGGTGACACAACTGATTTTGCCAATGCTTTTCGCAGCTCTTAAGGCAATCCTATCTGCTCTGCCGGAAGCAAACAACCTACCAGAAGTGAAAGCCTTGTTGCCTCTAGAAGCACTATTGTCAACAATCCGGGTCGAAACTGCGGCAGGCAGTACATGAATAACCGCTACAAAAATGTCTCCATATTTCAGTGGAATGCCAACAGTCTTCGAAGGAAGTGTGCTGACTTTCGTAAACTGCTTGTGCAATACAACTTCCCAATACTTTGCATTCAAGAGGCGGGAATCAATGACGACTTTCGCCTCTCAAATTATGTGATATACAAGACTTCTCGTCAAGGTGCTGTTAGCAGAGTGCTCCTGTGCGTCAGAAAGGACCTACCATCTTATCAAATTCTGTCCAGTGATTCAGACTTCCCGGAATTCATCGCATGTAAAGTATCCTTTGGCAAGCTCTGTATAACAGTGATTAATTTATACCTACAACCTTCAAACCGGATTTCAGTAGAAGCGCTAGTGGATATCTTCAAAATAGCTCATTCTAATGTATTTATATGTGGCGACTTCAATGCACACAACACCATCTGGGGCAGTGATCATTGTGATGCACGGGGTAACGTTATTGAGTGCGCCATAGATAAATGCAACTTGTCTGTTTTAAACGATGGGTCGCCAACATTCCTTCGTGGATATAATTACTCAAGCTGCATAGATGTTACCCTGTGTTCACATGATCTAGTGAATGGTGTGGGATGGACAACAGATATGGAAACGCGCGGAAGTGATCATTTTCCCATCCTTGTTAACCACCCTAGCATGCACTGTGATATCAGGCGTTACAGCAGACTAACCAACTGGCAAGCTTTTCGGTACCGCCTAACGGATCAAATTAATCAACATGCAACAGTGGAAAAATTTACAGAACTTTTGCAGGACAATATGAACATATGCACAAAGAGGGTCCCAATTCCAAAAAATTACGCTGCAGTTGACGGAGAATATGAACACCTAAGAGCCATCCGACGCCGATCCGAAAGAGCTTACCGACGGAGCGGAAGTTTAGAAGCATACAGAAACGCTCAGAAAATACACAATGTAATGCGCAGACGAATGGAAAATTTAGCCAAACGGCGCTGGCGCGATTTCTGCGGCACGCTGTCTCCTCACACGGCTGTCCCACGAATTTTTCTAGTAATTCGTTCTTTAAGTGGACCTGTAACACAGAGCTTCCCATTTCTTGCTCTCGCAGTAGCACGGGACACGTGTGAAATAATAGTTGCAGATGAATTTTGTGAGCTTATTTCCAGACCTGCTTTCTCATCGCAATGTGCAGAGTTTGATATTTCAGTAGTGTTGGCTAAGCGAAAAATTACGGCTTGCTACTGGGCCCAACATCCTCAATTAGATCATACTTTCGCATTAAGCGAGCTTCAATGTGCAATTGAATCATGTCGCCAAAAGTCCGCTGCTGGGCCGGACGGCATTACGTACAATATGCTAAGAAACCTCGGACCGACAAGTACAAATGCTCTCTTAGACATCTATAATAACTTATGGATAGAGGAAACGGTACCTGACTCTTGGAAAGTCGCTCGAATCATACCAATTTTAAAACCTGGTAAGACGCCCTTGTGCCTTGAATCCTTCCGCCCTGTTAGTTTGACAAGTTGTTTATGCAAAGTAATGGAGAAAATGATTGACGCGCGACTTCAGTGGTGGTGTAATGAAACGAATGTGCTGTCCAACTACTTAGTAGGTTTTAGAAAACATAGATGCACAATGGATGCAATATTAGATATAGTAACCTGTGTGGAGCACGAGCGTGCACGTGGGAACATGACTATAGCAGTTTTCCTAGATATCAAGAGGGCATTTGACACTGTTAGTCACGTTCATGTTTTGCTAAGCATGTTGGAACTTGGTCTGTCTGGCAGGTCCTTGCGATGGATTTCTGAATTTCTATCAGGCCGCAAAATATTTGTTCAGACGGGTGAAGGAAAGAGTGCTGAACATCTCGTCAAACAGGGAGTACCACAGGGAAGCGTACTCAGCCCCTTCCTTTTTAACTGCGTCATGGCTGATTTAACCAGAAGGCTGCCATCACAGTTAAAATTTTCACTGTATGCAGATGATGTGTGTATTTGGACATCTGGGTCTAATGCTCAACTACTTCAAATGGCATTGCAAGACGGCATAAATATAATCAACAAATTTTTGAGAGAGAGAGGAATGGTACTATCACACGCAAAGACAGCTGTATTGCCCTTCACTCGAAGGCGGTTGAAAAATTTCACTCTTAGTCTGGAAGGACACCCTCTAATGATTGTCACACAGCATCGATTTCTAGGCATAATACTTGATAGGCAGCTATCCTGGGCAGCCCACACAAAGAAACTCGAAAACGAGGTCAATGCCGTAGTGACTGTACTTCGCAGACTTGCAGGCACATCATGGGGCGGATCAGTATCGTCCATGCTAACTGTATACAATGCATTAGAACGACAAAAAGTAGCGTATTCCGCGCCCATCTTACACGGACTTTCCCACACGTCAGAAGAGCGACTTCAAAGACTTTTAGCTAGAGGACTACGCCTATGTCTAGGAGTTCCACGAGCGACTTCTAGTTCTCTTGTAATAGCTGAGGCTCGCCAATGACCATTTCCAGTTATGCGAACAACAGAAACATGCCGGCATTATTTCCGTCTTCAAACCCAGCATAAAAACCACCCATTGGCTCTAGACATAATGAAACGAGATAGAAGTTATGTTCATATAGAAATTAGAGAACATCTTCACATATTGCCAAGAAATGAATTTTGGAACTCAGACATCGAATATCCTCCATGGCTGCTTACAGTTCCAAAAATCGAATTGTCAGTAGATGGGATATTCAGCAAAAGAGATATGTTCATTCGAGCTGCTCAACAACTAGCGCTGTACCAGATATATATGCGGTCTTCAGGATACACACACGTCTATACAGATGGCTCCAGTACAGCAACCTCTTCAACTTCTTCATTATACCGCACCTCAACAAACAAGAATCATTTAAATTATCTCGTGCGACTTCGTCTACAACGGCTGAACTGTTCGCAATCCTATGTGCGATAAAATTTATATTGTCAGTAAGAGATGCGCAAAAATGGGTAATTTTCAGCGATTCACAGGCGGCTCTAACATCACTCTGCAACACAAAGGGGAAAACATTCAGTGACAGTATAATATATGA